>NC_136909.1:65775681-65883966 GCF_949606895.1 Notothenia rossii | reverse complement strand
TTTTTCTAATACGGCCTGTGTTGCAGCACCTTTTTTCACCCTCTATGGAGAGAAATCTGTAGGATTTTAGACTTTGCAGACCATTTACAATGCATACAAACCTATTTAACACACTACAGGAAAGGGATAACCCCAAAAGGTTAAATGAGTCCCCTTTAAAAGGAAGCAGGAGGAGATTTTTAATTAGGGATTCTTATTCTTGACATTATATATTTTGGTTATGGCTGTTACTGGGACAGTTCCGGCAGAGATAAAAAAAAAAAAGGGGGACCATGAGAGAAAACAGATGGAGAAAATTGGAATTTGGAAGGATTCAGAACCATGTCTTTTTTCCACTAGACTGGTATGTAATATGTCTATTTGATTTATGAAATGAATTGCGAAATGTGGTTCTACATCAATATATACATTTAGTTGGTGATTTCAACAAAGAGAGCTAAAGCTTTAAAGCTTTCACCAGGTGAAGATCTTAACGACACATCCAGAGAAAACACTTCTGCTTTTGAACACAGGGGGAGTCAAGATCAAAACTAAATAAAAGTTCCTTTGGTTGCTTTAGGCATATCTAAAATTAAGTGCAAAGCCTTACGTACATTGCACTCAATCCTGTGCTGTCATTCTCTAGAAACCCTATATGGAAGGATGTGACATGGTGAAAACGACTCTACTTCTGCCTTGAGCATGCACACGTGTACAGTCCTTTGCTGTCATTCAGCAGAAACCCTATACAGATTAATGTGACACAGCGAGTGTAACTGCGTCTCTGAGGAATGTTTCCCGAGGGCCTGTAGGCACATACCGACAAACCAACCGTCATCGCACTTCTCCATGACGCTGACGAGATCTCCCTCATGCAGCTCCAGCTCGTCTTCATTCTGAGGAACGTAACTGTACAGGGCCTGGAAACTGGAGCAGGATGCAAGGAAACATGTTGCAAAAATTACAAATCATAAAATGTAAAAACTGAAATTAAATAACGAAAATAAACATGTTGTTTAAGTGAAATACAGATGTACTCACATTCCACAGCTCAGACGGTTGGGCTCCGGGCTGCTGCTGTGGGACAGGGGTTGCTGGGAAATGATGAGAGATTGTTTACTGGGGTGGGGGTGCAGTCGATTGACAGAGTCATGAGGGTGGTGGGACAGGTTGCTGCAATACCTCACCGAGGTCTCAGCTATATTCAAGATCTCATTACACACTGCCTCCTAGTAGGTGAAGTCGTCAGAGAAAGACAGACAGCGGCCCCAAAGGAGTCCAGTTAGGAGGCCCCCGAGGTGGGGAGGTGAGGAGTTAGAGAGGGGGGGGAGGGATGGGGGCGAAGGGCGAGACAGGAAGGTAGGCCCAGTAAGTAGCAAGGCAGAAAAGGAAGTGATCCGTTAAAAGCCGGGAGAGAAAGCAGAGGAGACGTTGGTGGAGCCCAGGAGGAGAGGCATGAAAAGAGCATGTAGACAGGAAACATGAAATATTAGTTCACTTTTTTACAGGATACCATTCATTATGAACATGCAATGTTAGGGGGAAGATGATAGGTACAGCTTACAGGAAATAGCTTGAGTAAATATACTCATGGAAACTTTGTCTGTCCATTCAATATGAAGCTCAAATGAATAGCCAGTTAGATGAGCTAAGCATAAAGACTGAAAACTGGTGTACTGTAACGATTTGCAGTTTAACAGGGAGTTGTGTGTATGGTGAGTGCCAATGTTGCAAACTAAGCAACTTTTAAGACCCTTCTAGAGTCTTTCATGTTTAGGTGTGTAGCAGTTAACCTCCAAATCCAATGCTTTTTGTAAAAAATAAACAAACAACCAATGAACATGTTATGATCATTTCAAAACTATAGTGGCACTGATAGTTGAATTCTATAAAATATGGACAAAAGCAAGGTTTCCCTGTCTCCAGTTATGCTAAGCTAACTACTTCCAGCTTTGTACTGAAATACAAAATGAAGACGACATAATGAAAGTTAAGGATGATATGAGTTATATGAAAGGTGATGGGTTAAATGGTTATTATACAGATTATGAAGTCATTTAGCAAACTACAAAATACTTAATATTTAATAAGAAAACTCTGCTCCTCCTTACCGCTAACGAGTTGACATTGTTGTTGTCTTGGATGTCAAACAGCATCACAGGGCTTCTGGAGCTGCGTCCATGATGTTCAGCCTCATCCCTCACAAACTGCAACACAAAATAAGTCAAATCAGCAAGGACATTACAAAATAAAAGTTTTTCTCTAAAGCTCCGCACCATGTATCCACCTGCTGTAAACTTCATCATACTTGAGGTTACAGTCAGGTTGCATTACCCTGTAGGGGAACATTTCAACCTCGCAGCAGCTTTTGAAACACAAGCTAACATGTGAAACCTATAAATACTAACTAATAAATATGTCACTGTCCTAAATAAACTTTCAAACTCCAATGGCATCACACCTCTTCAAGGCACAACAACAACATGCAACCAAAGACTGGATTTTATGAAGAGGAAGACACTTGAGCTCTCAAATAGATCCTTTTAATGCCAGAAGAATAGCTCCTATTATATTCCTCTTATAGCTAAGAAACCTAAAACGTACTATGTAAACACTGAAAAAAACTGTAAAACACTTGCATGTTAGTAGCGAACACTCCATAACAACAACATGCAGACTTGCAGCTTTAAGCCGTGTGCTTATTCTGTCTCCATATTCATCCTAAAATCAACTTCTGGTTACATCTAAGAGTTAGTCCAATTTCCACACACAGATATCAGCCTCAGTACTTCATCAAACATCTTATTAGAGAATTACACTGTGGCCAAAGCCCATGATGCAACACTGCACACCATGCGGAAGATACCTCTGCAGGGCTATTTCGCCTGCTGCCCGGGGCTGCGTGGCCCCTGTCCCCCTCTGTGCCTTCCCCCTCTGTCAACTCCTTCTCCCCCCTCAACCAGCCCTCCAGCACCGGCCCTCCGCAGGGGCTCATGCTGGGACGGAAGCGAAGAAAGTCCTCCCCCTGAGGCGGGGTGAACGTGAGGAAGGGAGTGGTGGAGTTGGGTCTGGGCGGGTAAGGCGGGGGGAGAGGGGAGGCGGATGGGGAAGCCATGGGTGAGATACCGTATGGGCTGCCGCTGATGAGGGGCACAGGGCTGGCGGAGTAGGGCGGGGGCAGGTACTCGCCGCAGCGATATGACACGGTGGGCAGCGGCGGCAGGGGAGGGGTGGGTGCGGCGGGGGGGCTCCCGCCTCCCACAGTCAGGGAGATCCACTCAGAGGAGATAGCGTGGACCTCGGGGGACACAGAGCGGCGGGGGGAGCGAGGGAGGGGCAAGGGGGAGGTGGTCAGACGATTACGGTACAGCTTATAAGAGCAACGTTGGAGGAGATGGAAACGAAGAGGGGATGAGAGGAAGAAAAGGAAACGGAAGGTGAAAACATATTTAAATTAAAAGGGGGGGGTCATGGTGAACATAGAAGAGAATTCACAGATTCACAGATTTGATTCCATTCTTAATGTACCCGTAGGGTTCCTTACCTGAGGGGAAGCATTCTGGCTACGCTGTGGCGACTGGCTGACAGGAGGGTCCAGGTAGTCCACGCCATTTTTGATGCGGGGTCGTTTGTTCACTTCTACGTATGTGACGGGGAAGATGCCTTGGCGGTTGGTGCCAGCGATTTTCCCTTCATACCAGTTTTCATCAACTCTGCGAATCAGCGTGATCCTCTCCCCCTGCAGACGCATATTTGTTGGTTGAGAAACATGAGTAACAAAGGATAAAAGCATCTAGATGTATACAACAATCCTGAAAGTTCCTTAAATGTGTTTCTGATTGCTCTTCATCCCCCCTCCATACCTTTCTGAAAGACATTTCCACCACCGTGTCCCCGTTGAAGTTGAAGCGTGCGAGAGCCTCTCCGTATTCCAGTACCTGCACTTGGGCACTTTTCTTTGGCTGGGCCTTCTCTGTGGGGGGAAGGAGCTGAAGAAAGCAAGAAATAATGCAAGTGATTACTGAGTAAGAAAATCAGAAGAGAACACATTGTGCAGTAGAGTGATTATGCAAGACATCTCCAACACTGCAATCGGGTAATACAAATGATATGTATGGTGAAATAAATGTTAATGATGAACTGAGAGAAACACTATTTAAAAAACTTAGTTGCTCTTCTTACATACCTCTACGTAACTCTGAGGGAAAATGCCAACTCTTCCGTGGTGTTCCCCTTCATACCAGTTTTGATCCACCTGTCGAATAATGAAGATGATGTCTCCCTTCTGAAACGGTAACTCCCTAGAAATGTTCCAAAGAGATTATTTGTAATGAAAAAAGGATCATACAGTTGTACGTCAAAATGAAGCAGTCCCGGCGTCGTATTTGCACTTTGATGCTACTTAGATACTAAGGCAAATCTAATACATATATATACAGTGGGGCAAAAAAGTATTTAGTCAGCCACCAATTGTGCAAGTTATCCCACTTAAAAAGATGAGAGAGGCCTGTAATTTTCATCCTAGGTAGACCTCAACTATGAGAGACAGAATGAGAAAAAAAAATCCAGAAAATCACATTGTCTGATTTTTAAAGAATTTATTTGCAAATTATGGTGGAAAATAAGTATTTGGTCAATAACAAAAGTTCATCTCAATACTTTGTTATATGCCCTTTGTTGGCAATGACAGAGGTCAAACGTTTTCTGTAAGTCTTCACAAGGTTTTCACACACTGTTGCTGGTATTTTGGCCCATTCCTCCATGCAGATCTCCTCTAGAGCAGTGATGTTTTGGGGCTGTCGCTGGGAAACACGGACTTTCAACTCCCTCCAAAGATTTTCTATGGGGTTGAGATCTGGAGACTGGCTAGGCCACTCCAGGACCTTGAAATGCTTCTTACGAAGCCTTTCCTTCGTTGCCCGGGCGGTGTGTTTGGGATCATTGTCATGCTGAAAGACCCAGCCACGTTTCATCTTCAATGCCCTTGCTGATGGAAGGAGGTTGTCACTCAAAATCTCACGATACATGGCCCCATTCATTCTTTCCTTTACAGATCAGTCGTCCTGGTCCCTTTGCAGAAAAACAGCCCCAAAGCATGATGTTTCCACCCCCATGTTTCACAGTAGGTACGGTGTTCTTTGGATGCAACTCAGCATTCTTTCTCCTCCAAACACGTGTAGTTAAGTTTTTACCAAAAAGTTATATTTTGGTTTCATCTGACCATATGACATTCTCCCAATCCTCTTCTGGATCATCTAAATGCTCTCTAGCAAACTTCAGACGGGCCTGGACATGTACTGGCTTAAGCAGGGGGACACGTCTGGCACTGCAGGATTTGAGTCCCTGGCGGCGTAGTGTGTTACTGATGGTAGCCTTTGTTACTTTGGTCCCAGCTCTCTGCAGGTCATTGACTAGGTCCCCCCGTGTGGTTCTGGGATTTTTGCTCACCGTTCTTGTGATCATTTTGACCCCACAGGGTGAGATCTTGCGTGGAGCCCCAGATCGAGGGAGATTATCAGTGGTCTTGTATGTCTTCCATTTTCTAATAATTGCTCACAGTTGATTTCTTCACACCAAGCTGCTTACCTATTGCAGATTCAGTCTTCCCAACCTGGTGCAGGTTTACAATTTTGTTTCTGGTGTCCTTTGACAGCTCTTTGCTCTTGGCCATAGTGGAGTTTGGAGTGTGACTGTTTGAGGTTGTGGACAGGTGTCTTTTATACTGATAACGAGTTCAAACAGGTGCCATTATTACAGTTAACAAGTGGAGGACAGAGGAGGCTCTTAAAGAAGAAGTTACAGGTCTGTGAGAGCCAGAAATCTTGTTTGTTTGTAGGTGATCAAATACTTATTTTACCGAGGAATTTACCAATTAATTCATTAAAAATCCTACAATGTGTATTTCTGGATTCTTTCCCCCCATTCTGTCTCTCATAGTTGAGGTATACCTAGGATGAAAATTACAGACCTCTCATCTTTTTAAGTCGGAGAACTTGCACAATTGGTGGCTGACTAAATACTTTTTTGCCCCACTGTACCTCAAACACATGTGTTATATAGAACATTTTTGATCGGCCCACATATAAACCAATCGCTATTCAAAAGACATCACGCAAGCAAGTTTGTGTGCATTGCACTCTGAGTTCTTCTGAGTTTGGTGATTGTGATTCTACTATTCTGAACAGTGATTTCCTGCGATTGTATGATCTGGCATAGTTATGTCAGATGTAACCCCGCCTATAAGATACATTTTAATACAAGAAAATCATTATTTCAGCAAGGTCTGTACAATTGTAAAATCTACTAAAGATGCTCATATAATAGCAGCATCTTAAATACCTTTAGCCGTCATGCAATGACACTCAACATCTCTGCAACAAAAACATTTTTCGTGAGGCTCTTAAAAGATTACTCACTTTAGAGTTTCTGCTCTGAAGTCGAAGCGAGCCATAGCTGGAGTTCTCTGAAAAGATATATAATACAAATGATTCACTCGCTTAAAATGTACAACATCATACCTGTAGATTCTATCGTAAAGTCAGTTTAAAGACTGAACCCTATTATTCCATTACACCTTTGTCACTTTTTGGTAACTATACTATGATGTTTGTGTATTGGGAAAAGATTTTCAAGGAATGTGTTGTAAGCTGTAAATCTGCCTGAGTTGTCCTTCCTGTGCCCTGTGAGAACATTACTATTCTCACGGGGCACAGGAATGAGGTGCTTGTGACTGACTGGGTTACTTGTCCTCTGGAGCATGTCCAGTAAGAAACTACCGGGGGTTGTTTACTGTGAGAACGGTCTGCCAAGGGAGCAGGCACACCTCAGTAAACACAACAAGGTTGCAACTGATACCAGTGACATGGAAATAGAAAAATAGAGTAGAGTACTTTTTATGTGCAAAAGAGAGACATTTGTCTTTTTATCTCCCAAACGGTACATTTAAGCTGCAGTTTGTAACTTTAATAAAGCTTTTTGTTCAGATACTGTATGACCAAAACTGTCATTACATTCTGACGATGCTGCACGAGGCAGATCATCTATGTATTAAAAACTAAATACACACATTTCTGTGTGGATGTCTTGCTATACACTCATTTATTTATTGTCTAGTTTTCTATATTTGAAGTCGGGGGGATATTGAAGTGTTCATGAAATGGACTTTACTGTCTCATGTTGAAGCTGTATTTGAAAATGTTTGGGGACGATGTAAAACACAATCTCAATGGTGAGGACTAAATCAAGGTTTTAAAAAAAAAGAAACAGCTAAGATATGTATCTGGTAAACAGTGTGCAGTCTGGATATTTAGTGATAAGTTCACCAACTCATATTTTGATTTCCATCACTGCTCTCCTCCCTGTGAGTTTTTGACCCAGAAGAGAAAGCCACCTGTGTCTGTAGGAACCCCTCTGTCAACCCCCCACACCCTGACTCACACGCAAACTGACCAAGCATCTGCTGCTTTTTTCCTGCTTACACAAGGATAAGAGGCGGCCCTTTATTGTACCTCTACGCCTGATTTCCTCTTCTCCGTGTTATCTGTGATGTTGAGCAGGTCTCCGAAGCGCTCGTTGGTGATGAACTGGTGGTGCGTGGGGACATTGCCTGTGTGTCGTCTTGACGCCGTGTCGGCCTCTTCCTGTTCCCGCTTCAGCCGCCGCTGCTCCTCCAAGATTTTCTGTCAGGAAACCAGACGGAAGTGTTTGTTCCCTGCAGATATGGGTCTCCTCTGCTCTTTTATTCATTACACACACTCTTTGTTATGTATAATAAATGATTTCCTCATTCATAACACAGCTCTTTTGAATAAAGCATTGTCAGTGGGGTGTTATTTAGGAAAGTTTGGCTTGAGTTTCAAAAAGTTTACCTCTTTGTCCCCATGACGCCTCCGCATTACTTCATCCTGGCTCTCCCCGAGAACTGGGGAAGAGTCTGAAACAGAGACAGAAAGAAGATTACGCTGTGAAGATGTTTTTACTCTATAGGCAAAAACATCAACAAAAATAAATGTTTTCTAATAGAGGATGATGATATTGCAGTCAACTCCTTAACTCAGATGAAAAAAACAATACAATAAATACAACTACGCATGCCTTGAATGAACACCATAATCTCAAAAGAAAAGCACACACACACATCCAAAAAGCCAAATCTATTCCTGCATGCACGTAGTAATGAACACAGAATGATCCGATGTGTGTTCATGGAAAAATAAAATGCAGGAAAGGAAAATATGAGACCTACTGTGTCTAGGCCAAAGGAAAAACATGACATTACTGATCAACCAACCATCAGTTAGTTTACTGAAGTTTAGCTAGATATCTCCATGACTTAATTTGTCCCCCACACAACCAAAGATGTTTCATTCTGTTCCCTAAATAGTAACTATCAATGGCTCAGGTTTGTGTCTGATGCGAAAAGAAATCCAATCAGGGAACATCCTGTCAGGCTAAAAACAAACCTTTCATGGTGAAAGAATGAAAGATGGCAGATGTAAATTGTTCCCAAAACAGAAAAATAAAAACAGATACATACATGGTGAGACATCAATTTGAGAGAGCGTATGCAATGTTATATAGAAATATCCCGCTTAAACATTACAGAGGAATGCTCAGAGTTTAAGGCAAAGCTTTTACAATTTGATGTAATGAACAAATGACTCATAATAGATGTTAAAGAAGGCAAACAACACTTCCCATCTACTTTTATCTCACACCATAATGATGCAATAAAACAGATTTGCTATAAAACACAATTGCTCTGTGTCGGTGTAATGCTTATGCAGGCACTAGCACTCTTGCATACAACTCAAATCTGATGTCACCAGGAGATATATACTTTACCAAAAGCTGCCTGAACCTCCTACAGTCACTGAGGGGTTTTGATGCGTTTGTGGGGACCATACTCATTCAAGTGAAAGATGGGAGAGCACCAAACAGCACACTGACACAATGAGATGGAGAGGCTTTCTTGTCACTTTGTAAACACAGCACACAGACTACAGATGGAAGGGGGGGGGGGCAGGCGGCGTCACTTTGTGGAGAAAAGGGACACAAGGTGAAGAGAGAGTCGAGATAAATGAGAGATCACAGAAAGGGGGGGAAGAGTGGTGAAGGGATGGAGATAGCAACCTCTGCGGAGAGCGGCCGGCGGCTGCAGGAGGTTCCCGTTGGCGTCCAAGCCCTGCCCGTTACTCAGATGGTCCGTGGGGCTCCCCTCCCCGTTCCCCAACCTCTCCAGGACCTCCAGGGAGGAGAGGCGCTGGGGGATCAGGGGCCTGGGCTCGGGGGAAAAAGCGCTGGGCCTCTGGGTGCTCGTTGTCACTTTGGTGGCTAACAGGGTCCTACGACTTTGGTGGGATTGCAGGTTCTTCCGTAACCTGAAAGGAGCAGGGCCCATGAGCAGGAGGTTCCCGGGCAGCGTGGTCTTCTTCTCCACAGGGGGCGGCTTCTCCTGTTGGCTGGTGGCCTGCTGCCTCTCGTGCCTGAGGATGGTGGTGAAGCGAGTGTAGGAGGCGGGGCAAGAGCCTTTGCATTTGCTGGGTTTGAGGAGTTGATTGTTGAGGTGGTGTAGCAAGTGGTGGTGGTGGAGATGGTTGTGTTGCGGAGATGCTGGAAGCTGCATGGAGGGACTCTTTGATACATGTTGGTGGATCAGTTCTGGGGCTTTACTGAGGATCTGCTCGACCTCCTCCTCAGTGTTAGAGGGTGAATCACTCCTGACATGTCCTTCCTGTGAGGAGGGGCTCACATCGCCCGGTGACACGGTCTCCTCCTCACATCTCTTGCCCTCTGCCTCCACTGGGGTGCAGCGGTCCATCTGGGTGGCGTCAGTTACCAAAAGGGACTCCGCTGACACTGCAGAGGCCATGAAGAGCTGGGCGGTGCTGTGGTCGGGGCTGTGGCCGGAGTTCAGGGTGGGCATGGAGGAGGAGCGGCTGGGCGCGGAGCTAGACCGCTGGATGATCATTTCAAACTCGCTGACCCGTGACGACACTGCCTCCCGTGGAATGTCACCCCCATCATCCGCCTCTGAACTTTCACCCCCCTCGGCTTTTGACTTCTCGAAAAGAGAGGCCAGGTTGCGGACGCTGCCGTTGGGGCTGCAGCCGGCCGAGCTGGGCCGCTGGATGTGGTGCATGCTCTTGTACAGGCTGGAGAACTCTGAAGCGCCCCTCCTGATTGTGGGGGAAACATTCCTGAAGCGGTCCCCGCACTCTGAGCTGGAGTCTGCATAATGCTTGCTCTCCCTTTCCTCTGCTCTGGAAAAGTCTGTGTCACAGGGCCCCGTGTACAGCTCCTCACAGCTGTGGGCCTTTGGGTGCCGGACAGCTTTAGTCCTGCTCTCCTGACTGTCACCACTGGGCGGCAGCAGCTTGGGCTTGAATTTAGAGGGCAGGATTTGGGGTATACAGGCTTTGGCAGCAGAAAGAGGCTTCATACTCTTACACTGGCTACCTATTGCAGTACTGGCAAGAACCGATCGACTATTTACAGAGGAGCAGGGTGAAATTATATAGCCATTCCCACCTTTATAATCCACTGGCAAGCATGCAGGACAACAGAATAAACAACATATTAGATTACAATGGTCACAGGATCACACACACTAGAACATAGTCAGACACATTTTTAAAGTAAAGTCTGAGTTACATTAAAAGTAGATGAGAAGAGAAAGCACACTTGATGCTTTGTGCATCAAGTTATAGATGTTAGACAGCGTGGTGCTGCAGTGAAGAATTACGCTTTGTAAAAATGAAACAAGGGGAAATGTAGTGTCTAACACATTCTTGCAATATCAATATCATTGTCAACAGAAATATAACAAGTGGAACATAAAGTATTAAAACAGCAATATGCCATGAAATGTTAAATGATGTTGGAGGTCGTATAGGAGCACGGACTGCGGTATCAGTACACTTAACAACAAAAGAAATACAATCATTTCAATCTTTTCTGCGTCTTATTCATATTTTTTCCGCAACATGACACCTGACTGTTCCTCTTTAACCTCCTACATATATTCTTATTCTACTTTTAGAAATAAGACAGGCGGCTGCAGTGATAAATGCCCTGTAGCGCCCCTGTTAATACACTGCTCCCCTACACGGTCGTAAATTAAAAATGTATCCTGAGTCAACCTGCCCAGTAAAATATGACTGTCAAACCAAAATACTCCCCTCAGTTCCTATATGCAGTCTATGATCAGTTCCTCCCGATTGTACACTCGTGACAGCACCACAGATGGAACCTGGAAGTGACACAACACTTTCACATGCTGTGAGACACTTCTGACCCATCTGTCATATCTACCAGAAAAAAAACACACTGAGGAAGTACACTAGATATACTACGGCACTGCAAGTCTGATAAGCCCTTGAGGAAGCTCAGTTCTTCAAAGGACAAAGAATAAAACAGATATTTTCTTAATTCAGGAGCACAAGACAGAAACACATGATGAAGTGTTTGGTTTCTAGCACTTTGGGCCGAATGCTAATAAAGGAGCGTGCTAGTCAGTTGACTGTGCCCAGTGCACTGAATATTCCTACTTTAACCGGTTAAAGCAACTGTCTTTATACATCTTTTTTTTGTGGAAATTTACAAAACCTTTTCTCGGCGTGGACAGTTTTTAAAGTGACATCTGCTGCGTGTCTTCCTAGACGTAATGACATGTAATGAGTCACACTGTCCCTTCCTTTATCTACCTTACACCTCTCCTCCCCCAGCGTTTCTCTCCCTGGCCATGTGCGCAGGCATTCCAGCCCCTGACCTCATTCTGACAGCTGACTTCCTCATGCCTTCCCACCCTCTTTGTCCCTCCTGTTTATCTCACCCCTGTCTGTTTATCTCACCCGACCCTCCTCATCCATCCCCTCTCTGGCCCTCCGCTCCCTGGCGCTGGAACGCACTGGAGTCTTGCCCTAAGCCTGCCTAGCGACTGGCGGGTCACAACTGGAGCAAGAGGTGAGGGTGGGAGGGGGGTGGTGGGGGAAACTCTCCAAGGTTAGCTTCCATCGACTTAGCGGGACAACCTCACTCCCTCAGTGAGTTTTCCAAAGCAGATGGCCGGTACTTGTTTGATGGAAACCAATAATAAATCAAAAGAAGCTGCAGGGGCGAATGAATGCATCGATGCTGTGAGGTCTGGGAGCAAAAGAAAAATGTGTGGATTCCAATGGAAAGGTAAACGGAAACACATGTATCCCTGTCTGAGCGGCTTGACTTGTCCGCTGCTAATTGGTTCTGACTCAGCAGGAAAGACCTTTAATGGCCCGCTGTCCGGTCTAGGCTCCACATCCATAAACATACACACACCTGTTCACTGGCACATGTACGAAGTGGCTCTTGTCTTACCTTTAGAGGAGGAGGAGCTGGCTTGGCGCTTGTTTAGGGCCCGTAGACCTTGTAAGGGGATGTCGCCACCCTCCAGGACACTCTTGTAAACATGGCGTTCGCATTCTGGAGCGCCGGGCTCACTCGAGGATGATCCTCCGTCCTTCTCCACCTCACTGTGTCCAGACTTGCTCGAGGAGCTAGACAGCGGTGAGAGGAACACAGACAGCTAGTTAAACACAGTCAAATTCATTCAAAGGAGTTCAGTTACATGTGTTTTATGATAACCAGAGGCACACAAATTGGGTAACGAGCTCTCATATGGTTCTTGTTTAGCATATCTTGAGGTAATTCCGGGCTTAGCAGACTTGTGGGAGACAGAATAATCAGAAACAGACAAACTTGAGCAAGAAAAGTGCAGAATTGGGAGGCTGTTGAGAGAAGGCATTAGCTACCACACATATCTTGGCATTCCAGGGAGGCCAAAGGGACACATTTCTAAAAATATTCTCTGAACATTCCCACATGGTGCATCAGCTCCTGCCATGCACCTGTACAACTGTCAGGTTTACTCTCTTTCACATGCCGCTCACGTGTTGCTCACGCTGCTCCTTTTATTCGTGCAGACAAACACGGCCGTTAAACTGACCGACTCAGGTATCATCTAAAAAACAACACATTTTCACTTGCGTCAGGAAATGTATTTTCCAAATGTTTTTTACACCTGCAGTTTTGCCAAGTCGGAGTCTTTACAAGCTTGCACAAATGTATGGATACATTACTCGCCTTGTTCACGACCTCGACACAAAAAGCTCTTTCATAGCGGTGTGAGCGCACGGCTGACTGCGGAGAGCCGTTAAAATCATGTTGGTTCTAGGTCACTTTTAAGAATTCACATAAATGCTAGACAGGAAGTCAGCAGGTCAGGAGCCATGCGAGGTGTAAGGACAATCTCTTGGGAAGGTTCAGGTTAAATCGACAGTATGCCGTCTGAATGCTATAATGAACTGTAATGTTTATCTGGAATGATGAGGAGCTCATTTAAATGCCAGTGGCTGAGCATGGACTATCACCACAGCTTTTATTGTGAGGCCATACAAACAATTTGCGATCACTAAGCAAAGCCTGAAAACACACATTTTTACTTAATTCATTCATCTAATCACTACACTGACACATATGGTTTTGTATTTTACAATTTTGATTATATATAAACAAGAATGTTCTCTGATTTCAAACAAACCCCAGAGAAGAAAAAAACGCATCCTGCCATAAACATATGTGCCTTTGAAGGAAGTTAGTTTATGACTTGAGGTTTCCTTTGAGAAGATTGGTTGAGTTCCACCAGGAACCTCTTCCTTACCAAATTACCAACAAATCAATGGATTTAAAAAAAGTAGGATTGGGAATCTTTTTTCAAACACTCGGCCACGATGACATAATGATTGTAGCAGATGGAAAGTTCTGAGCAGAAATGGAGGGAGGAAGTTTATTTTCCCTGGGCTGTAGCGGAGACGCTCAGTCCTAAATTCCTTACATTTTATTACGCATTCAAAAATAGAAGATGTCAATCTCATCGGACAAAAACAAGAAAGATCATGGGCTTGCTAATCTTTGTTTTAGCAGCAGCCAGCATCCTCTTTCATAATCCAGTTGCCGCTCACCATTCACACACACACACACACACACACACACACACACACACACACACACACACACACACACACACACACACACACACACACACACACACACACACACACACACACACACACACACACACACACACACACACACACACACACACACACACACACACACACACACACACACACACACACACACACACACACACACACACACACACACACACACACACACACACACACACACACACACACACACACACACACACACACACACACACACCCAATCAGAAGAAGATAACGGTTTTTAAGTTATACAGCAGCTGAGCGAGTTCCCTCTATCCCAGTGACATCCAGGTTGCTGTCTTTAAATACATCTCCACATAGCATGCATGCCTCCAACCTACAAGTACCCTGCCCCCTTAAAAACACCATGAAATAGAGACAGAGGACACACTGTTCTGAGAGCTTTCTGCCTTATTAACAGGATCTCCTCAGGAAGCAGGAGTCCCCCCGCTGAGGGTGGGCGAGCTCTCCAGGGTGGAGAAATCTCTTGCTGACATTTATCCCCATAACATTCCCTAAATGATCATCAGCATGCAGGAAGTAGGAAGCCAGATTCAAAGTATTGGATTAAAAAGGAGGCATGGACTTACTAGTGCTGCAGGTCGGAGGCTGTTTCCAGGGGGCTGAAAGAGGGGGCACTCTGCAACAAACCAAACAAAGAAGTCATTGATAGATCCACAGGAAGGTCTCCTCCAACTAGAACAGAGGCCGGAGCATTAGCTATGGTCAGATTCTCTCTTCTTTTCCTCTGCGCCGCTCACTCTCCGCTCTGGGTTTATGTCTCGAGCAGCCGGGGTTCTTAGCTTCTCTGGACTGGGCTTGGCATGGAGGAGTAAAGCGTGTGTTTTGGCCTGCATGCAAGTTGGAGAAAACAAGCGGCAGTGAGGAGAGTGAAAGGGGGGGGAGTGGGCGTGCAATCGGTCAGGGGGCGCCCATGCGGGGAGGGGGCTGTCACAGGCTCAGCCAATGGGCTGCTGTCTCGCAGTGAAGCCGTCTCTTTTGTCTGGTATTGAGTCACACATTACCAGTGGACCAGACCGGGGGACAATTAACCAGCTGGTGGTGTAAGCAGGCCGAATTACACACACACACACACACACACACACACACACACACACACACACACACACACACACACACACACACACACACACACACACACACACACACACACACACACACACACACACACACACACACACACACACACACACACACACACACACACACACACACACACACACACACACACACACACACACTTAATAGAGCCAAAAAGAGACACAAACGCTCACACACACAGAGAAAACATTGTAGAAACAGATCATTATAACAATGTTATAAAGACAAAGAGCACAAACACATTATACTAAAGGAAATAAGCTGCAAGCATGAAGTGAGTGAATAATGTTTGAATGGATACAAAAGTAAAAGTAGTGCGTGTTTCCAAGCAGATATTATCCTAAAAACACTGGCGTGGTCTCTCAGCGTGTTAGCACTCACTAGCATTTTGAATGGTTTAGTGCAAACTAATTTTAGCCCACTGTTTCTTTTGCTTTCCTCTTTTCAGACGTCACAGCAGGTAAAAATAACAGACGTGACACGGGCACTATGAATAAGAGCACAAGTGTTGTTTGCAAATACGATTGCACAATCCCCATCCCAGCCAGCCTGGCCCTGCTGTTAATACCACATCCACTTCCCCACGGCGCGGCCAAGGCTCCGCTTCCACGCACCGATGTCCAGACAAGGAGCATTCTCCACAGCCACAACATGCCTCTGCACTTAGTTGCCAGGGCAGGATGATCATTTATAACCTTTCAGAATAAATGCCGATCTTTACAAGAGCAGAACATCAGGCTGCCAGGTCTATAGTCTCATCTATTTATAAAGCCAAATGTTCCATGTCGGCTCGGGGGAACACGCCAGTGTCATTGAATAATCTGCAGCTCTTCCTCCTCTTGTATCCCCCCTCTTCAACTGATATCAGGGGGAGAGGATAGTGTCCTCTTGCATCCCCCTGGGTAACTGGGCTTAAACACACACAGCATCAGTGGAAAGTAAACAGGAAACAAGCATGGAAGGCTCTGGAGTAAAGGAATCTTAATCTGGTTATTTACAAGATGCCTGATTAGTGTCACTTAATGAACTTTTTCTTTACATAAAACAGTTTGAAACAAATCCATACTCTGATGTCCTTTAACATCCCATAGCTGTGACACTTTTTAGGAAGTTTATGACATAAAAGGAGGACATAGAATAAAGAGATATGCCAAAACTGTTATCAGATAAAGACACACATAAAGGATGGACCTCTCTTAAAGCGGTGACATATCGAAGCTGTCAATGGACAAGAGTGCAGGCCTCGGTGAGTCAGTGGAACACTGATGACAACGTTTCTGCAGAATTTCCTGTGCATGTTTCCTAACAGGTGTCTACTCAGAGCTGCTTTCATATTCAAAATAGCGATCATGAGTAGGTCATGGTAACATGAATCTCATTCTTTCCAGACAACACCGCATTTGTGTTGATATGTACTCATGAAAACAAACAGCTCCCCCAGTGTGAAGGGCCTGTTATAGCCGTGAGCGCCCCTCCCCTCATCTCCGCTAAATGCTTAAAGGTAACAGGCTAAGTGTGCAGCAGAGGTTAAATATGAAAGCACAATGAGCTGGCGGGCTTACAGAGTTGCCTCCTTTAGAATATGTCAGGTGGCGGTGGATGGTGTGTGTAACTCAGCGCTGAGACAGTGTGGCAGCAGCCCCTGCGTCAGCATATGCCCGACAGATGGAGTCACTCTGTTGGGTGCAGAGGGCTGATATGCTCTTCCTGACCGGAGCTATTCGTGGAATTCCAGCTAGCCATGTATATCGATGAGCCTGTGTTTGACCGTAACTGTCACCAAGTGTGTTTCCGGACTTAACCCAGAACTTATTAATATTAATCAAGAGGACCATTACTGTGATTAATACACACAGGTGTCAGTCTCACTCAGTGGCTATTAGGTGACTGGGAGTGGCCGCTGCTGGACGAGGAATGATGATTTGACAGGAAAGAAGAAGAGAAAATAGTGCAGTCTTGTTGGATTATCTACTGTGTAACTTACACTAAGCTCGCTCTTTAGAGGCATTTAGTTGACAACTTCCTAATTAGCAGTGAGAAACCACGAGAAGATGTTCTAAAGATGTGGGTCAGAGGAACTGTGAATACTGTCAATATGCTTAATTAGTAGAAGTTAACAGGTTAATAATAACTTAATAATCTTTTTTTAATTTTAATTATACGTTTAGTTGAAGTTACAGTAGTGACAACAAATATGCTGTCTCATTTGTTAGTGGTGAGATAATATACCAAAACATTCAAACTTAAAGGAGTTTACAGACATTTTTATAACTTTTTTTTAACCAGGCAATATCGTATAATTAAAGTTTTTCTTAAAGTAGATTTTTTTATTTTAGTCGAAATGTGTCTCTACCTTATTTAATTTGAGTTGACTATAAACGTCCTGATCAGAACAAGACCTAACTGAAGAAGAAGATAATTTAGTCTTTAGAGTATTTTTGCTGGTTTTAGTTTAGTTTACTCAAAAATATTGTATTTTTATATTAGTTTAAGTTTGTGTCCGTTAGAGGAAAGGTGTAGTGTCAAGAAGCAGGTGGCTACATATGCATACAAAATACATTTTTTAAAAACTGTGCTGTTTTCTTTTTCAGTAGAGATATATTATACCAACAAATAAAACTGAAGGGAGCTTACATAGATTTATATGGGTTTTCTTTAACAGGCAATATCATATCAGTTCAGTTTTTCTTATAGGATAATGTTTAAATTGTTTTGATTGCTTATATTTGTAATAACAAACCTGATAAGAATAAGACACCTAACTGAAACAGAGCCCTGAAAGGCCTATCCCTCTGTTAAACCACTGAGCACTGTGGTCAGCAGCCATATCACCCCTTCAGTAATACAGACTGAGTACCGATATGTCAATCAAACTCCAATGAGCCAGAGTGTCTGGCTGGGCCTTAAGGTCAAATACTGCGCATACCAGGTGCAGCTTTAGAAGTGACTTTGACATTAAACAGGAGCCAGTCATAAAGCCTGGCAAACATCTCGGCTGCCATGAGACAGAGTCCGCCCGGTTGCCTCCACTGCTAAACCTCCTCCACATATACCCTAACCTGGAACAGGAGACCCTGCCTCTGCGTCTGGCTGATGCTAGGACATGACCTCATGTTGAGTTAGTGGTGCCACCTCATATGATCCAGGGTGTGGCGGTGAGGAGAAGCAACATCTGCTTGTGGGCAGCCAGCGCCACACTCAGCCGGTGCCAACCGAGGCCCGAGGCATGGATTTGGCATGACATTGACACAGTATACTGCTGGAGCATGCCTGTGCCCGTTTGGGTATTTTGGTTAATAAACCAGATAGCAGACAGGCAGCAATTATTATATCAAGGCCCTGGGATTCTTTGGAGACTGAAGCAGCCTCTCCAAGTGAAGAGTGACTTCTGGACAGTGGTGGAATATAGCTAAGTACCTTTACTCAAGTACTGTACTCTCAAGTAGTAAGTACAGTAACGATTTGTGTCCTTAACTTTATAACTAGGTATTACACCTTTTACTTCTTCTCCACAACATCTCAGAGGTGAATATTGTAGATTTAACTGTGTTTCTTCTAGTAACAGTTAATTTGATATTTGAAGTCCCCTTCCTGTCCAGTGAAAACCATGTAGCATATCTCTAGATTTGTTGAGTTTGAATGTGTGTGATAAACTGAAAGAGGAAGTGCTCCTTTATGGGATGAGAGAAATATCCTACTTTTAATCTAAACAATTTGAAATGCCTTTAAGAAGAGTTATGAAAATGCAGGGCTGATTTTCTGACACAAATCCTCAATTGGTACATAGGGTTATTTGAAGGAAAGTGAAAAAGCTACAAACATTTCATTGAATATGGAGCATTTCTATAGTTTAAACTACATACAAAAGCTGTGATATTGATCCAAAAACATCACATAAAATGGTAAGATACTGACAGGGTAATTTTTTTAAATATACCTACACAACTTACTACTGCTTATACCTTGGATACTTTAACTTCGATTAGCTGATACTATTTAGATAATTTGACTTAGGTAAGGTTTTAAATACAGAAATGGTACACTTAGTATAGTGTTGTGCTTTACTTTTACTTTAGTAAAGGATATGAATCCTCCTTCCACCACTGCCAGGCTCTAAGTGTTATGATATGTTCGGTAGCTGGCAAAGAGCACATACAAAATGAACAAAACAATGTCTTTCTCTTGGGTGTTGAGTTAACAACATTAAAAAACAGGGATGCTACAGTTGGCAAGAGATACAAGAGCCTGTTGTAAAGAAAATAGGACCGTGAAAAACAGCACTGATCATTTAAGTGATTCTTCATCATGGACACCTACTGGAGTATTACGAATGTTAATCAACAATCAGCCTAAGTACATATTAGTTATTGAAATGGCACAGAGCTAAAGCCACAGATAATGTCAGAGCGTTTTCTGTTGTCTGAGCTGTTACATACACATTGCTGACACTTTTAAAGAGGTCTCAAATAGATATTTATAGAACACAACCAGACACACACATTCTTTTAAATTGTATGAAGGAATGATAAGGAATGAAAGCATCTATATAAAGGGCCTTAAAAAAAAAAAAGATTGCTGATTGCTGAAAAAATAGGGATGCATAAAATCAGTAGGAGTCTCATTAGGTCTCACATGGTAGTACATTTAGTTCAAGAGGAAACACGTTTCCTCTTATACATGCCGTCACTTGTTTGATGTGCTTGAGAAATAAAGACAATATTCAGAAAAATATTGCAAGTGAATTTGGGAACTGGAGTATCCTTACAGACAGACACAGTTTGTTTAGGCATTATTTGAACATGGATGTTATCACATGCAATAAAATATACTGCCATTTTTAAAACATCGACCACTTACCCCTTTCTCAAACTCCATCTCTGAAAAGAATTTATACCAAGGCTCATTCTTTACATTTACATCTTCTGGATTTACATCCTGAGTCTAGGGGCACGGCAACGAGAAGAGGAGGAGAGAGAGACAAAGAGAAGACAGTTCAGACAGGACAGAAAACACACCAAGAAAATGAGAATAATACATATTATATCGTTTGGCTTATGTTTTTACCCAACACCAGAAATGATCAGTAATACTATAGGTGTTTTCATTAAGGAAGCTAGCTACGGATTTTTTTACATCACAGTAAATAAAAGGATAGATTCAAATGTATTATTTTCGTCGAAAGACTATTAGTAATAAGTAATATAAGTAATAGTTTGCTACTTTTGAAAATCGCCTAATGCTTTCTTGCAGAGAGCTAGATGAGGAGATTGAAACCACTGCGTCTGTTTGATAAATAGGAAGCTGCAACCAGTTGCCAATTGGCTTAACACAAAGACTGTAAACGGGGGGAAACAGCTGTCATCGTTAAAAAAATCCTCATACCAGCAGCACATATAATCCCATTTTTTAATCTGTACAAAAACCTGAAGTTCTGTCGTCCCAGTGAGACTGCTAGGCAACCAACTGACACTGAAGGAAGTCCCTTTTTTCCAGCCAACTACAGTAATAGTCTGGCACAAAATTGTAATAGTCGCTTTAACCGTTCGGTTTTTGTGATAAAACAAACAAGGTCAACCACGTGTTGGTTTCCGTTTCCCCATTGAGAGTCCAACTTGAGGGGTTTCTAAAATCAATTTCAACCAGTCAGAACATTTTCTTTTCTTCTATTATTCTGACAGGACACTAATGCAGCATACATTGCTAATATTAACAATAGTGAACCATAATTCTACTTAATCCGTGATAAAGTCTTAACAAGAAAGCAGATAAGCATATTACCCTAAATGTCAAACATTTCTAACATATATTAGAAATATATACTGAACACAAAACATACAGTAAACTATGTTTATGTTTATTTAAGCGTCTTTGAGTTGTGAAAAGCGCTATATAAATAAAATGCATTATTATTATTATTATTATTATTATTTTAGCTGTACATTTATTCTGTTACTTTGATACAATATATACACATTGGTATTTGGTACAAGTACTGTATACACTGTATATTAATAAAGCAACAGATCACTGTACTTGTTTCTCTTGTACATGCTAGTAATATGATTCCAAAGTCTACTTAAGTACAAAGAGGGATTTTTTTTTATAAATGGCCTTAACTTTGGTAGAGAATTAATTCGATTTGATGGCTTAAGCCTCATATTAACCTCGGCTGAAGTTTTAATGCAATTTTGCAACTTTCCTATAGGAATTGGCTTGGACAGTACTGACAGGATTAAAATGTAAGCCACCATGAACTGTTCCAATGGACATATGCATATCAGGGTAATGCATTAACATAGGCCGGTAAAAAACCCTGTACCAAGTCAGGGTTAGAACTACATATTTAATGTTTCCATTTTATTCTTACCAACAGGCAAATACTGATGACGACCAATGAACACTACATTTTGAAGATAATCTTAAAATATATATTTTTGTGATGTCCTAAGGTAGTCAGTGCCAACACAACTTGAAGCTTCAGAGAATAAAAATAATAGAACTGACGTAGAAAATGACCGGCTGACGCAACAAGAACACTGACCCATAGTAAGTGAGCTTGTGATTGAAAACAACATTCTTTCATTATTGTGCAGAAGTCCCAGGATGAACTGGAGGGAACTCTCTCTAATGAGTGTGCCACCGGGATCCTGGCTAACAACATCTACTAGCTTGACGCAACAGAGCAGCAGACAAACAATAATTTCATAATCAACTACTAAATCACAATACTGATCACCTCCATGTCCTATATTATGTAAGAAGGACATGTGATGAGTGTATGTGTTCTCCTTTTGGTAATTAGAACACTGTAGATCTTGCCAATTATATGTGTATTATATTTAACAAAGCTCATCCTGAAGTGACAGTTCTCAAGGACACTGAAAAATGTCGTGCCATCTGATTTAGCGCAAACTGCTAAGGCTTGCGCTGAAAGTAAAGAGCATTACACTTCCTCTCTATAAACACACACACAGGATGTATGTATTGTGTCTGCTCTGGGATCCTCTCACACCGAGCTGCTTCGGCCGAATAACCTTAAATTGAAGAAAGGAAGACAATGGCTATCCCTGTAAGTGATACCCCCCTGCTGCCAAGCAGGATCATCTGTCACCGCAACAGGACACCCTTTAGGAATGTGGTGCACATGGTGAATTCAGACTACACATAACGTCGCCGCCTGAGCTGTTAGTGAAGCTGCCACCTGGGAGCTCGGATACAGAGGTGGTAGGTGGGGGGTGTGCATGAGGGCACAGCTTACACAACATGCACACAGAAAGAAGAGTAGAGACAGAGAGAGGGAATCAGGCGGCTAACATACCGTTCTCTCCAGCTTCAGCACCGACGATTTCCCTGGCTCGTACTCGAAGATGCTCTTGGGCTCGGCGCGGTACTTCCTGGTGTCTACCTTTTTATCCGGGGGCTCCCACTCGTTCCTGTGGAGAGGCGGGTGTCAGGGAGGGTTGGGGTGTGGGATGGAAGAGAGCCAATCCTTATCAAGTAGTCTCCATGGCAACCAGCAGAGGCTAAGATGGGTTTTTTTGTATTCAAACATGACGTGCGCCCTCATTATCCCCGCTCTCTCTCTCCTCTCCTGTCCCTCACTTCCACTAATGATGATATGACAGAAAATCCGGTCGAGCCAAATTGGTAATTCGATAAGGTAAACAAGATTGGACCCAGTGACATAAAACAGAGCGTGTCATTTCCTGGGAGAATTTCTTACTGTAACAGGCAGCCAAGGCTAAATGTAATACTAAACAGACTGGAATGAGACTCTTAAATAGGACATCTAACACCTATTATGGCCTCACAATAAACACTTTCTGTAATGACATTCTTTCTGAGAGTCAGAACATCTAGCAGCATTTTCTTTACATGTTTCACAATGCCCCCCTACATACATAACACCGGAGGGAAGAGGAAGGTCAGTCCTCAACATGTCATCTGCAGCTCTAGTGGGCAACAGTTTATCCTCCATCACCTGTCCTCCATCACCACTCCATCACTCATTTCTTAGAGCAGATCATTTTGTGTCGGTGCTGACATGTGTATGTGTTTGAGGAGGGGAGAGACTAATCACACCTCCAGCACAAACAACATGCTTGTGAAAGCCGCCTGGGACAAAAACAACATCAACAACAGGAGGAAGAAGACATTGTTTTTTGACCTGCTCTGCACTCGGGCTGTCCTTGACTTAAAGAACACTTATTAATGTAGTTAACTGACAGATCTGTGAAACTTTACAAAGAATTGTGCGTCATAATAAGTCAAAAAATATGTAAAATCTAAAACTAATTAAACAAAGAAATATAAGTCGAATAAGACTAAAGTGACCAATTATTCGACTCATTGACTTAAAGGGCTTCCTAGCACTGTAGGGAAATAAACAATGCAAACTGGTCATCAAAAGACTTTTAGGTCATGCTGTTAGAACATTGAATTACCACAAACATTACAGCCTGGTTTGATACCACTGGAACTCTTTTAAGAAACAGACATAAATATAATTTCTCTTCTTAGAGTTATATTCTTGGTGATTGATATCAGCATTCTGAGTTGTAAACAGCTCCTTTCTTCACTAACAATCCTGAACAGTGCTGTGCTTTTGTGTTAAACACCAAAGTGAAAGTCATAAGGACAGTTGGAGCAGGTGGAGGATGCTGACCTTTTGGCAGAGGGTTTGAGGGAAGAGGAGCGCCTTGGCACGGGCATCGAGCGGCCTCTTGAATCCATCACGGCGTCACTCTTAGAGCGCGGGACTGTTCTCACTGGAAACAGGCACACAAATACTGACGGTCATTGAAGCATCAACTGAAATATTACGGATGATTAAGAAGAGCGGATTGTGTTTGATTCACGAGTGTCATTTTAGACCAACCTCAACAAATACTAATAATGGATGATTTTGTATTTAAATGAAAGCCAAAACTCACCATCTTCCAAGTAACCAAAGGGAGTGGGACAATCATCTGAAAGCAGGTGCAAACAACAGCCAAAATGAATTTACAACAATCTGTAATCTGTTACAGGAAAGATAATAAACATAGCCCAAACCTAAATAATTCACAAGGCATTAAAACCACTCTTTTCCTGTGTTTTCCTTCCTGCCTCACACCTTCCATTAGGCATTACAGATTCATCAAACACAATCAAAGTGTGTCGATTCAAAGCACTTTACTGGAAGCATTACTGAGCTCAAAAGGGATGCAAGCATCGATCAAGGCTCTGAATAAGTAATGCTTTGTAAAGCAAAAAGGTCACGATTGCCACGTTCAAACTTATCTCTGAATAAGTAATGTATTTCTGTGTGACATAACATTTAAAGGGTAAGTCTCTACTAAACATTGTGGTCAAGCTTAGACAAATCAAACTTTGACATTAGTAGATTAAGCTTGTTAGGAGCGGTACGCAGTCTGAAGGTTGAATAGTGCCTGTAAGACCGGGCACAGGGCAGTACAGACTAAAGTGCAGGTCTGTAGCAGCATCTGGTGGCTACCAAAGCACGCTACATCCAAAGACTGCTCATGCTCTTGATGATAGCGTGTTTATGACATGTTTGAAAAATAAAGATTATTCACATCAATCAATTATTTGATGGTTAACAGCAAATACAAAAAAGCCATGAGTAATTGCTACAATTTGTTAAGTGAAAGTAGAATGGCACTACCAGGTTTCGTGCATCATCCTCCTCAACATGACTTATCAATGCTGTAATTAACCAGATAAGTATGTTTGAATCAAGATTATTAAAGCCTAAACCATTGTTTTGTGAGAGTATGAATTAGAAACTAACCCACAAACGTGGTTTTTAACGACATGGCAAAACATTTAAGGGTTACTCCGGGCAATTTGATATGATAATTCTATAAAATTGGGGGACTTACAAGAGACAGATTCTGTAAAAATGTATGCAGCAGAAGCTGAGATATCCTGATTTTTTCCCCTTAATAAAAGCTACAGAAACACTGACTACATTTCCCATAATGCAACTCTCAATTGCCAACCGGCAGTTTGTAACTACGAGTTATTTTCCAATCATGTGGACCATTTGCGTGTGTAATTCCCTCCCCCTTTCAAATCTGTCTCTATAATAAACTAGCACTGTTGGACTTCGTCAGGGTTCTTACTTTGAACAAGTAAACTGACCCAAATGTGGCAAATTAGTGAACTGTCATTACATTACATTACATTAATGTCCCATATAATACGTTAAAAAAAGTGTACCTCTAACTGTTTTTGTACCAGCACAGATTTGGACTTGTCATATTAGGAAAAGCCTATGTGTCGCTAATAACGTTAATGATGACTCTGCTCTATTCAAGTGCGGAAGTGGGTCATGAAAGACTGACAGTGAGCCAATACGAGGCTCTGACACAGAAACAGCTAAATGGCATTCAGCCATCACTCATTTTATCCTTTTACACCTGTGCTTTTCTTAATGTCACATGTCATATTGTCTGTAAAATAAAGCCCTTTAAATCCAAAAGCCTAGTGATGTAGAAAATGTCCCAGGACAGCAACACAGGAAGTGTGCACGAAACCTGCAGTTCATATAAAACGGCGCTATGTTATGGAACGGATGTCGGGAAAGATTGGGTAAAAGCCATTCAAATACTTGAGGCCATCTTTAAGATATTTTGTTTTTCACAGGTTAAAACACAGCTCAAGTATTTGAAAGGGCCGAGGATGGCTGCAGATCAGTTATTAAGCCAACAAGAGTGGAGTCACTGTCAGCGGATACCTTTCGATTTCATCTGAATATCACAGTTCTCGGGGAAAATGTAGGTGGGACGGTAAGGGTTTTCCTCAATAGCCTCTGAGCACAGTGATGGAGAGACAGAGGACAACATGACAAACAAACATATTAACACACACATATAGAAACACACACAGGGCTTGGACAACAGCACAGGAACATGATAGACAAAACTGATCCCACATACAAAAAGTAGATTTGATAAATGTCTCTTACCAGGTATTTTGTGGATCTGCTTGAACATTGTCTTGTACCAGTCTTTGGACTTTTCTGTGTTCTGAAATGGAGATGTGGAGACTTTTCATTAATAGTTGAGGATGAACCATTAGCCGGAGAGGTAAATGAGAAAACAATTCAATGGTACATTTTTCTAAGTCTGATCTAAATTGTTTTCTCTTGTGACATATGAACAGGAGAAAAAAAAGGTTTTGGCAGATGATTTGTTTTTATAGGATAATTATTTGAGTTTGTTTTTGTAATACTAATTTGAGCCACAAGAGGCTTACCCCATGTTATAAATAGGAGTAAAAGTATTCATATTGTCTTCAAAGAGAGTTTCAATTTCTCTTTGCAATCTGAAAACAAAGTAAACACGTATTGTGGATAAGCCGGTTTGGTTATTTATTTTAATCATTTAAACATACATTGTCACCCACCCGTCTGTACTTCTTTTCCCCAGCTGTTGACATTTCTTGAAAAACTTAAAATCATTATATACAAGTAGAAGATTTATTTTCGTGTGATCATAAATCAATAACACAGGAGAGAAAACAATTTTGATCGATTAAAAAAAGTATTACCAAATCAAAGAAACATTTCAGAAATACAGCAAAAATCAACAACTGACTATATTACAAACACGTTTGGTAACATGCTTTAAACAATGTTTTTACTGTTACATCAAAGGCCCATTTATCATATGAACAACACACCCTCTAAACATCCGCAGTGAGTAGATTTATCTTCATCTGACAGGCGGTTGTGTTGCTTACCCGTACAGGCACAATGGGCTTGTTGACAGGACTGAAGTCAGGGGAGTGCAGAGACAGCCGCAGCCTCTTCAAGTCCATATCATCCGGACTGACCGAGTCCCTCCCCGGATCAGGGCTTTTGTCCCTTTCTGGGGTTGGGTCTGTGACAAAAACACATCAGTAAGCCAGACAAAAGTTCATAGAGCATTTATAGTGAAATGACTCATGGCACTAAAGTATTGCATTGAATTACAGGACATTAGATATACAGATAATGTGGGCTGCGTATAGCAAATGACAGGCGGGATGAAATTAAAATACAAGCATGAATGACAAATAAGTGTGATGTGTGTTAGACCTGAGGCCAGAGGCCTGTGCTATGAAGCTGGTTTAACATAACCTGGATATGTTTGAGTTACCCAGTTTACCTAAGCGGTCCTACGACGCTGGTTATCAACTCGTTAACTCAAGCCAGGGTTTCTCTGTCCAGCTGAGTGCACGTTCACATGAAAGGGGCGGGGTTAGCAACATTTGACCTCATACTTCCTCAATGTAAAGTGAACTATAATATTAGACAAATATGAAGAAGTTACACTTTAAACATCCATGACTTAAACACTTTATCCAGGATAAAAGCCACAGAGCTGCACCTGCAAGGTGAATACAGCTGTTAAAAGAAAAAGTGTTTGAATGCGTACATTAACAGGTTTATGATATCACTGCCACGTCTAAGACACGATCTGACTTTAATTACATTTGTCTCGAGTGTTTCGTCAACTTAAAATAATACTTCTGCATACAGTATGTGACACTGTAAGTGTTGCACGGCCAGATACGGCTCAAGAAGCTGACTCAGATAAGAAAATATATGATACATTATGATGTGATATGATGTGATATGAATGATCATTTTTGTTACCAGCTGTATTCACCTTGCAGGTGCAACTATGTGGCTTTTATCCTGGATAAAGTGTTTAAGTCATGGATGTTTAAAGTTTAACGTCTTCATATTTGTCTAATATTATAGTTTACTTTTCATTCAGGAAGAATGACGCTGCGCTGTCAGTACTCTTGTCCATGTTTGTGATTGGTCAAATGTTGCTAACCCCGCCCCTTTCATTTGAACACGCACTCAGCCGGACAGAGAAACCCTGGCTTGAGTTACCGAGTTGATAACCAGCGCCGTAGGACCACTTAGCGAGATCGCGTTTGTTTTGGGTTAGTTAAGCCAGATAACTCAAACATATCCAGGTTATGTTGAACTGGATTCCTAGTACAGGCCTCTGGTTCCAAAACTATAAACTTTATTACGGGTTTCCAGCTATATGGAAAATGTATGGGTACCGCATGTCATGTGCCCCTGATCAAATAAATATTTTGCCTTTTATACATATAATTCTCTAGATTTTGCCTCACACAATGTATTCTGTACCACAAAAAAAATTGAATTTATGATAATACAATATCATAAATTGAGGGAAATGTATGTAGCAACACTTGCCATTGCATAAAAGGCTTGACATATATCACAACAAATGTGAAATATATAGAAATATATTTCTTGTTTTTGCATGACTGCTTACTACGTGTCACCAAAATCCTTTTCACCCCCTATTCTCTTGGAACTTTCTGTTGTTGTTCCCTCATGACAGTAAAGCCTTGATAACAACAGCTGACCCCGAAGGTAAACACTGCATCACATTATGCAGCATGTGACAGTTGGCCGCATGAATGAGATGTCTCAGGTGTCAAGTAAGTGGATGAAAGTGTTAATCTTTATCTGGCAACGGACACAAAATGAAATCTAGTGTGACGCAGGTCTTAAATTAGCATCATATTAGAAAAAAAAAAGACAAACATACATAACATAACTCGTAGCCTTGATGTTTCTCTATAGCCTGGGACATTCTTGTCAGCAAATAAACGTTTCAAATATTTTCCAACACGTTGACACATAAAACATGACTCATTCACTTCATCAGGCATGTGGCATTTAGCCGGCTGTGTCAAGGCAGTGGGAGGGTGACAGATGCTTCAGTTGAGTAGAAACAAATATTGCGCTGTAATAAAACTACGACTGCTGAAATTAAAAATAAATTACAAATAGAAATCACCAAGACCCCAGCGCATACCTTGAAAATGAGAAAGATGCTTTTGTTGCTCTGTGGTGAGAGAAAGACAAGGACAAGCACAGTGAAATGTGACTGAACAGTGAAGCCAAAGTGAGACATCATGTGTGACACAGAACAAGAGAAGGCTAATGGATCACAGAGTAACATAAAGCTAGGATGCACCAATGCATGCAAAAGACAGGTGTGCTCACCTCTGTTGTGTTGCAGCAGGACTATGGTGGGGTTCACTGTGCTCGTGCAGGGGTAAACAGAGCCGGGGGGAGACGAGACACAGTTCTGGATATCACTGGACCATAGAGCCTGGTTTTCTTTTATGCTCTCTGGTGATTTTTCCTGAAAATAACAGAAAGTACGCCATTTAATTAATACAATAATTAATAATAATAATATTAATACAAAGACCTCAAAATAAACAGATCACACAGCTCTTATAGTAAGATCCTATTGGGTGAAATTAAACGTACCTTGCACTGAGTGTTATTTACAGGTGGTAAATCAGCTGTGATGTTGCTGCCTCCCTCTGCCAATCCTGCTTTAGAGCTGTCTCCATTAATCTGGCCTTTCCAGTCACCTGAAAAGAGTCCAGAACATTCTCAGTTTGACAGCCAGCGCAGCGGGAATAAAATCACTTAGGATGACACTAAAAAGTACTCAGCATAACAGCTATCAAATAAATCTCCATTTCTTTCCGCAGGGCGTGAATGCTTTGCTTGGAGGTTTCCATGCACAGAGATGTTAATATGCCCAGGAAAGGGAAAAAAAGAAAAGATACTCCCACAGTTTTCTGAACTTTCTGGTCAGAACAAAGAGTCTATTCAGCGAGCTGCAAAGGCTGTTTGTTCCGATGGCCTTTATATTCTCTACAACAATTAAAGCATCTCCCAAAAAGCCTTGGCCGGCCTCCAGTCCGGTTCCAATGTGCTCCACGTAACAAACAGGCCCACAGTTGCGGCCCCCTGCTCCAAAGTGCAGTGGGAAGTCCGCAACAATAAAGCCCTTTGACACTCGCATGAAAATATGAGCAATCGGCCTTTAAGCCCACCAACTGAGCACACACTTCAAAACATGACGACTAATATAATCCTGACATCCAAAGAGACCTGTGAAAGGCATGTGGGGAATTCTAACGACATGATGGCATTCTTTTTAAATTACGGCAACGTTCACAGAGTGTGTCCTCATCGCACAGTGACGTGCCCTGTTTTCATACGGCCGTGAAACTGTTACTGTCCCACAAATATTCTTTCCTCATGTGGAGAGTTGTTATGAAGCAGCTGTGGCATTCGCTCGCACTTACTTGGCGCTGTGATGACGTTTGGCTCTCTGCTGATGCAGCCCTCCTCGTCTATATGGACCAGGGTGGCCCTAAGAGTGACCACTCCTTTCCCTTTGCACACTCTGCTGGGGTCCAAATCTGAAGAAAATGAAAAATAAGAGCATCATCTCCGCAGCTCCTCATTGTTCTTGTTATATTTGGTTTGCTGGAAATCTAAGTTATTGCTACCTCATGCCCCAAATGACGGAAATAGAACTGTAACATCAAAACCAGGCCATCAAATTAATTTCCTGTCCTGCAAAACTAATACAGAGCTGGATGTGGAGCAGCTGGAGATCGTCCCATCTCAACACAGGTTATTAAAGTGACACCACGTTGTTAACAAGTGAGTTTTAAGAGTGTCATTGCATGTTTTCTATGAGAGTGTGAGGCGTCCCACTGTTGTAGGCCCTGAAAGATTGATGAGGCGAAGGGATATCTAACCTGCGGCAAGAATCAGGTCAGGAGAGCCTTTCATGGTCTTCAGAGGCGTGATCCGGACAGCGGAGACTGATCGAGGACCGCGTGGGGCTTTAATACAAACACAAAACACACACAAATCTCATTCAATTCATAATCTAGAAGTTGATAGAAGGAATTCAAGATGTAGAGAGAGCATACATCATTCCATTAAAAGCTTTAAATGAACATTTTTGTGTCTGCTTGTGTGAATGGATGAAGAGGTGGAAAAGTACTCCGTTATTTACTTAACCCTAAGATGCATAAGTGGGTCTTTTTTGACCCGGTGAGGTGGTTTTCTTAAGTATCTTTGTAATTACATTTTTTTATAATTTCATATTCCAGCAATTCCTCCAAAAACATGTTTTGGATATCATGCCATTCACATTTTAAATTTAAATTTTAAGAAATTGTAGTTTTTGTATTACTACCCTAAGCTTCCATAAGTGGGTCAAAAATGACCCACATGCATTTTCTATGGAATTTCGTTTTTTTTCTAAATGACAAAAATGGCATAAGAACACATATTATTCTAATACGGGTCCTTTTTTACCCACTTATTAGGGTTAAGAAAAGTAATACAACAGTATAACATTATTCTATTACAATGAAATGTTCTGCATTCAAAATGCACTCAAGTAAAAGTACAAAAGTATATCAACATATACTTAAAGTACTACAACTAAAAGTAGTAATTTTTGCAGTTTGGTACTTTACAGAACCATATAATAAACGATTGTTCTATAATTATTGATGCATTAACGTGTTCATCACTTCCCTGCATGGTAAATGTAGGGTTTGATTGAATTAAAAGTTGATATTCTGCTGGGTAGCCTACGCTATAAAAACATATAATGGTTTATTACAAAAATATTAGTACTTAATATTTAAAGTGAATGTAGTAGAGTTAAAAGCATAAAGAAGCATGATGTCAAAAGACTTTAGGGAGTTACAAGTATCTAACATTTCTTATTAGATACAGTACTTGAGTACATGTCTGAGTGCTTCACCAGCATTCAATCAAACCAAAAGCACTGAAACTACTCCAGACTGAGATGACTTACTGGGAGTCGTGCTCGGTCTCACGCCGCCCCCTTCTGGAGAGCCCTGGAGAAGAAACACAGGGATACAAATATTCAACTCAGTGTTGTCATGGAAAGCTGCTGATATGAATTATACTTTAACCTGAAGATAAACAAAAATGCTTGGTACAGCAACACAAGGCAATTTACATGTCACAGACAGTTGAATCAATACTGATGTTTGTACGAAGCAGTTAAGAAGGTAAGCGTGAGTTTATTTTGACCTTTATTGAAGAGCTCATGAAATATCAGAACAATGTGAAAAATGATAAGCATTGTTTGTTAAGGGCAAAATAGCTTTGTCAAAGTAACGTCTTTTTTGTCCACAACCTAAAGACATTCAGTTTACTGTCATAGAGGAGTAAAGAAACAAGGAAATATTCACATTTAAGAAGTTGAATTAAGAACATTTTGACAATTTCTTTATAAAAAACAATGTGACTACCAGCAGATATCAGTATATAAAAAGGTACGTTCGGTACCCGGGCCATTGCTTTGCTGCAGTCTGCCTTCAGCATGCAGTGTATTTTATTATGGAAGAGTGTGTGGCAATATTAGGTATATAGAAGAATCATTGAAAGGGCTGGCTAGGCTGTCGCTTCTACTGTAGGGAAAGTGGACGCACTGCAACCAATAGCTGTAATTGGGGAACAGCTAATGAAATTGTGGTAGTACAATGGTTGGGTTACACACAGGTTACACACTGAAATGAGATACAATGGTTCCAGACAGGAAGACGGTGAACCTCCAGTCATCAAATGTAGTCTATGACACACAAGCTTTAACTGTGTCATTAATAGAAAATGTATTGCTTTATAAAACAATGACAATCAGATGATGTACTGTCCAATCCGATTGCAGAAAAAGGAGCAAACAGCAAGACAATATGTTGACTGTGTCCTAACAATCTAATATCACTGTTCCTCATGTGCTATTTCATTATGATATCTATGATCACAAAGCCAAAAAACTATCTAATCAAGGATGGCAACAGCTGATACATGTGAAAAGAATTAGGGAAGGGATTGTCTGTGGATTGTCTTTAAATCATTTTAACTACAATGGAGACTCTTTTATTAATCAAAACCAGAGGTGGAAAGAGTACTCAGATATTTTACTCAAGTAAAAGAAAAATAATTAGGGCCCCTTTAATGTGTTCATCACAGCTGGTAACGGTGGAGCTCATTTGTATTACGTATATGCTGCTGTTGCATATCTTAACCTATAAATGATGGCAATGCTTTTTTAATAGTTGATTTATATTTCATATTAGCCAATAAATTCGATCTATTAAGTAACAAGTGAAGAAGTCAAATACAGGAGTAAAAAGTATAATCTTGGGTTCTAAAATGTGTAAAGTATGAAGTAATGAAAGACTTTAATTAAAAGTACCCTAAAAATGTACTTAAGTACAGTAAATATATATATATTTATAAATATATAAATGTACTTCACTACCTTTAATCTCTGGCTAAAAACTAGTTAAAATGTAAAAAACTTAACCGCGGACAAGAATTCAGTAGTTTAAACTTTGGCATGACAAACTGCACTTTGCATGGCTTAAGTTTAGTTTGGGAGGAAGCCCTTGACCAATGAAATGAATTCAAATATAAATCTGTGTTCCCCTTTAAGGACGGGCAAGAGGGGGGGGGGGGGGCTTTAGAGAGAACAAACATATGTTAATCTGAGCTGCATCAGTGGAGCATGCAGAAGGAACACCAGGTCCACCAGAACAGTGTCTGTGAAACACTTCCCACTGCTCCGTTGGGCTTCTTTGTGCTCAGCCAGCACCGCTGATTTAGGAGACGTCCCCATTTAAAATGCCAAGGAAAGGCTGATTGAATTGACACAAAAACATTAAAAAAAAAGCAATCAAACTGTCACACAGACGAACACAAATAATGTTTTTTGTTTGCAGGCTATTGATAATGGTAATGGGAAAAACAGGAAACTCATTAGAATGTCTTCTAACTTGTGTGTTTGCTAGTTAGCGTGGGACTGCGTGTGCACTGTGTTTACACAAACGGCGGTAAATAAGCCGACCTGCAGAACAGGCAGGGGACTTATGTTCCAGCTGGAAACCTCCACAAATAGGCCCTAAATGGATGAGGGAAAATGGGAGCGATTCCAAATAGGTCCCCCGGGACACCAAGCTAAAAACCTTTTAAAAGCTCTTGCAGCCTGAGCTGAGCTGTCCCAGAGCACCAGGAGCTCTTTATTTATTTCCCTTCTCTCTTTAATAAAGTCAACTTGCTTCCTGACCCCCTGCATCCCGGGGAGACAACGCATCAATGCTCTCATTTCCAAAACCATTAACAGGCATTCATGACACTTATCTCAACCCTACTTCCGTTGTATCCTCGGATGAACCCCAACATTGTAAATATACAGTATTAAAGGGAGTATTCAATCCTCTCACACACAGACTATATGATAGCTAGTGGGAAGATGACAGCTTGCAGCGTTCACCACACTGTATAAACACACAAGAGCAGAAATCATCCCTGGCCTTTTTAGGAAGAGATGCCTCAGAGCAGAGCCGTGCAAAAACACTCCTTATAATCAAAAAGGCTTTTAGATGTCCCTGCTTCACAATTTTACAATTCTCTATGAACACAAATGGATTTGATGAACACTCACCATTATTTATATTCTGTAATGGGAAAGAAAAAGATTATTTGCATTTGATTTTCTTTCGTCTATATGTTGCAATTTTGTATCCAAAATCTACACTTTGGATTGTTTTTGAATGTATACCTCTAAACACCTATATTGGAGGTTTAGGGGGAAACTTCCACCACATAATAAATACAAATATTGTGTTGGGGAAATATGACTATAGATTGAAAGGATAAGTCCATCTGAATGTAAGTTTTCAAAGAAAATAACATTGCAAATCCAATCTCTTTGGAAAAAAACAAATCACTGAAAGATATTACAACACGGGATATAAGGGATCCATTCTGGTTAGATAGGGGGTATACATCTAACTCTAATTACATTTATTAATGTGTATTTGGACTGTAAACAATTTAATTGCTTAAGATCATGTTAATCATATACGTTTTGTTTTAACTCTTGACATCATTTAACTTTTTTCAAAAATATATACGTACTGTCATAGCATCAAACTATTGTGTGTATGTGTCGTTTTTGCCTTTAGTAAGTACAGTAAGACGGAGTAGCTCAACAGATACAACTATTACCTTTTTAAGGTTTAAGCTCACACTCTCAAAATGGGGATTCTTGGTAAACTGACACATCATGATCTGACAAATGACATGAGACCAACTCTCATAACAGTAACACCAGGACGAGAATCAAACAAGCATTTGAAGAACACAAAAATGGCTACAAGTGATCTCAGACATATTCTGGTTGTCTCTTGAGACTCCAAATTCTCACACCTGAGAGACTTTGTATAAACTTTGTCTAACAGGTGTTTTATTAATGCACTAAAATGATCAGTCAAGATTCCGGGAAATCCCAGCAAATAAACGCCCTCACCGTTCAAACCATTTGCACCATTACACACAGAAATATAAATCTCCCACCAAATACTCTTGGGTGTATCTAAAATACCTTCCAGAACAATAAACTTCCCAACACATCACCGCAGATCTGGGGCGGGGGGGCATTACCTTCTGGATGATGAGCACAGCAAGTCCTTATTCCACAATCATCAGGTCCCTCTGAAGCCTCCTGGGGCTCCGGCTGAGCTTTGAGGCTCTTGTTTGGGCGGGACAGGTCCCAGCATTGACCTTGACCCTCGCTATGTAGGGGGTCTGTTTGTTTTTGACAACAGGCGTGCCCTGATGGACTTGTCACCACATGCCACCTGGGAATGTTGCACCCACTCAACAACTGTGCAGACCACCATATAAAATCCTTCCACCCCCTCCAAACGCTCTGTAGAGACAGAAGACGAGAGACAGACCAACAATGGAGGACGGCTGGAATTCGCTACTGGATGACTCAGCCGTCCATAAGGTTTTAATACTTCAGTCAACCTGATGAAGTTACTCAATGAGCTTTACTGGTTCTATGCTAATGCGTGATTAGATCTATGATATCAAAACATGTTCTGAACATGTAGATGTATGTGTATGTTGATACTCTAGTTTGAATAAATACTGCAACTTTTTTGTCAATTAATATCAATATTAATGCTCCAGTTATATTAGTTAGATTAGATTGTCAAACCTCTCATCTAACTCTCGGAAAGATAGAAAATAAGTGCATTCCCGCAACTGTTGAAAAGTTCCCTATTGTTAAGGAATAATATTTTAGAGATACATTTGTTTCAGTACTAAACTATGTTTTGTTTTGAGAGCTGATACCAATGTTTTTTAGAGCAAGATACTACAGAAAATATTCTTTCTAACAGCTGATTTGATGTCACTGTGATTATAACGAAACTTGTATCTCTTTAGATGTTGGAAAAAACAAATGGATGTGACCCAACACATTTGTCTGACCCTAGTCATTATATATATTATTTTTAATTAGTATAAAATAGATTTTTCCCGAACTGCTTTATGACTCCAGCGGACCAGAGCAGCAACAATCAGTTCATCTGAATCAGCCTCCAGCTTCTGTCGGTCTCCCCCCCCTGTGAAAACTAAACAAAGGTGGGGTGGTACCAAGTTGAACTATGATGTATTTCACACAGGGGGTCTCTGTGTCGCAGTCAGAGGCCGCCTTAAAAGTGAGCTATGTTAACACAAAAGAGCTCTCTCCACACGTTCAGCTGTACTGTGGACGGACAGAAAGGGCTGTTACATAACGCCGTTTGACTTCTGCTTTGTGAACAAATGGCAGAGAGGAGAGAAGCTATCCAGCGCTGAGCGTGGATCCCACCAAACAGCTCCAAACATGGCTCGAAAGGGCCGCTCCGGAGCAGCAGCTTATCCCCCTAATTGAGAATAGCCCCCCCCCCCCCACACCTACCCCTCCACCCTCCCAACTCTATTCCATAAACAGCTTCCACGCTGGAAGGCAGCCTGGGATTCTACACATTCCTCCAGGAAGCTATTTGAAGTTCATTTCAAACAACTGCAGCATAAAAGGAAATGTATGTAACATCAAAAGTGGTGTCATTATAGGCCTGAGAGCAGGATTACGCATCCATGTTGATAACGGATGGAGCTTAAAATGAATCTATATGAATATCAGAACATCCTTTGAACCTCGCCTAATGAAATACCACTTCATTTGTTTGTAGTGATCCAATGGTATCACTTTGATATTTGAGGATGTTTGTGACCTTTAGGACTAAAGTGTCCTTTTTTCGGAGGCAAACGAAGCTCCCATCATGCCAGCCAATGAAAGATGTGTCTCAGCGCTTGGAGAGGCTCGCAGCCTGCCAGCGTGTCCATGAGAAGCCCTGACAGATTTTGGACGTGACCATGGCCAGATTCCCGGGACAGAGGGAACACTTGGCTGACACGTGTGAGGGTCCTGGGGAGGACTGCAGTTACAGATGCTGTGTTACAGAGCCAGCCTGCGTATACTGTGCCTTCTAGGCTTTTAGAGGCAGTGTAATAAGAATGTCAGGGAGCTGACAGTGTACCCAGAGTGATACATCTTCTTCACAGCAAAAGGCTCCAGGCTGCTCTCCAAGAGTGAGAGAGCTTGGCTCACAAGCCCCGGAGTGAGGATAAACATTCGACTGAATATTCAAGCAGCCCCGAGGTGTCTCTTTAAGGGGCTTTTGGTCGTTTTCTTGGTAGGAGCAATACGAAATTCAGAGAAGCTTATGAGCAAATGGGGATATTTAACTAGTATGCACTATGCAGTAAGTGATACATTTGGGAAAGAAATCCACAATAATGGTAATATATCAATAATGGAATTGAGATTATACACTGCCATTTAATATTTTAAAAAATGAGAAAACATGCTTTTAATGAATCGTTTTTGTAGGCTCCTGTACAGGTATGGTTACAGACTCACACTCCCCCAAACTACACTTCATTCTGGTGAAATAATTTGGCAATTGCAGTTGGAAATGGTCTTTAATGGCATTTCAATTCTTGTTTAAAGGCCCATAATGTTTTTGTTATGTCGCAGTGACTTTGACCCTTTGACCATCAAATTCAATTCAGGTCATCCTTGAGTCCATATCTTACTTTGAAGATATTCTTAAGAGGTTGATGGGATATCACGACATTCGTACTTAAAGGACAACCTTAAAATGCTATGTCTGCTGATACATCTGGTGCAGGCATGGAGGCATAAGAAATGGCTGTATAACCAAAGTTAAAGATCATTTTGGCATTATAAATATAATCTTTGAAAAGACTTCTAAAGACATTGTGATAATACCGTTCTCTTGAATTATTTTGTCCGCCATAATCGTGTTGTGAAGCTATTATCGTGAGTGCTCTATTTGCAGATGTGAGTAACAGTCACTCATGATGCTTTAATGTCATCACTAGATAACGAGCTCAGCTGTGCACATAGGATTCCTCCTGGCTTAGACAACGGGCCGCACCGCACATTAGGTGAGCGGCGATGACAATCCCGCTCAAAGTGTTTCCTAATTTCTGCTGGATGTTTTGACTTCGACATGGACAGGCCGCTCGAGTGTGCTCCCTAATATAACTCTCCAAGCGCCAATGTGACAAGACTACTTGATAATTGAGTCATAGGATATGGCGGCTAAACGTGAATATAAACAGCAATGTGATAATCCAGCAATTTGAAGTGCTATGAAGGTATCCTCGTGTGAAATGAGCGTGCGGCAGGACTCCATCATACGTCTATTTCTGGAATGAATGCCCAGTCTGACTCCACCCGTCACACCCAGACACAAACACAACAGGCAGCTCCGTCGATAACAGCCGGGCTCTGTAGATGGCGGCACTCTTATTAGAGTTTCATTATTGTTTATCACATTTTGTAGTGAGTGATTTTCTAAACATTATTTGCGTCACTGTCGCTTGATCATTACGGTTTTGTTTGTGTGATGATGATTGAGGAGGACGCATGCCGGTTATATTAAATATCTTCCAACAACTGCCGCCATAGTGTTGTTTTCCACCAGTTGCTGAGATGTAACACAGGGGAGAGGGGGGGAGGTGGAGATGTGGTGTTGGTGATGAAGAGTGCAGCTTAATCCATCATTAAAGCATAAATTGTCTTTTCACTGCCTTGTTTACACGCGTCCATGATCGGGGGGCTTTCTTTGTCCCACAGACCTTGAAAAGCCAAAGCATAACACTTCACTTCACCAACCACTTCAGCCAATGGCAGCAGATGGAGAAAGCGGAAGAGGGGAGGTTGCTAAGCAACCTGTTGTAACATTAACATGGAGTAAAAACAGAAACCTGGTGTTTGAAGCCATCTGTGATTCACAGTAAATACAGGGCTGTTTTCTGTCACAAAAACAGGTCTATGTCATGCTAATATCCAGCTTCACTAAGCAGTTGGCATGCAGGAATTAATAAATAATAATACATTTAAGTGATTTGAGGAAATATACCTTAAAAAGGATAAGAATATTATGAAATAATTTTGCCACTGTCCAGGTTAACTCTGTTTTGCACTTAATAAAAACTGTAATAAATGGTGGCTAACTATTACATTACACTCATTCTGAACACATAGGTCCAGTTGATTTACAATATAAAGGCAATATCATTTCACAAGTCAAAGTCAAAACAATTTGACAAATCCAGCTATTTTGAAGACCTATGTGGTCATTCAACCTTAATTTGCAAACTGTAACTATTTCATATTTTTTAATATTCAAATATTCATTTTCCAAGTTGCCAATAATCAGATTTACAAAACAAATGGTTAACACGTTGAAACGCTGGGTGATCTGGAGGCCAGCCGGCAAATCTTTTACATCCAGTTTAGAGATTCACGTTTCCCAGGATCGCTCCTTTCAAACACAGGGGATCTGTGTAACGTGACTCAGAACGAGCTTCGTGAAATATTAACCACTGCGCTGGGTTCACACCAACAGGTCGCATTCTTACTCCACAGGTTATCATTTCTGTTTGTCAAGCTCAATTGACTGAAATGCAACACTTCGACCTTGATTTATTGAGTCTCTTAAAAAAGCAAGATCTGGATGATAGTTCAAAAGTGGCTTTCAAACTTTAAGCGTTGTTAGAATATGAATCTAATTACATTATTGACATTAATTTAAACACCTGAAAATGATTATTTTCACTACATTATTCTGTCTGATATTTATTTTCAGATTTGTATCAATCAATTAATCGATTGGTGTATGAAACATCAAAGTATGAGGTGATTTCTTTCTTGTCACTCAAAAACCAGACTGTATAAGACAGTTAAAAAACCCAAAGATTTTCAGTTAAATATCATCTAAAAAAGACAGAAAAAACTGAAAAATGCATATATTGCATCAAAAAAGACTTCAACAACAAATAGTTTATCGAACTAGTTGGCCATTATTTTACTCATCGACCAATCGACACATTGTTGCGGCTCTTCTTGAGAACTGAGGCTAGTTAAACCAAAAAAACTAAAATCAACAGCAGAAAAAGTTGAACATTTGGAAATGATATATGGGGAATCGTTTCAACTCCAAAAATAAAGTATTTTACTTGCTTTATTTGCACAACAATATGTACAAAAGGTCATATAGTGGTTTGGCTGCTCTTTGCGTGACTGAACAAATGGCTCAAGGCTAGGTAACACATGACTTCCATTTACACACACACCATCGCTGTGTAAACATCTACAACTCCTATGCTGACAAGTCATTAACCAGGAGTCTGCTTTATAACTACTACTGAACTACTAGTGAACTACTACTATTGAATCAATTCTCAGTAGTAGTACTAAGCTGAGGGGACATGAAATCTGCCTCTAAGGGAATTCAAATAGTGTTTAATTAAGTGACAAAACACTTTACAAAGATGTGTTTGCAAATACACTAAGTCCTTTATCCTAGTGGAGGTCCTGTTCTGTCTTTCTAAGTAAACAATGTCTAGAACCACTATCTCTACTACATGTTTCCATGTGATAAGACACAGAGCAGAGTGTGTAAGACATGTGAAATGTTTTTTTTTGTTTTGAAAATCAGTCTGACTGCTTTGCCCGTGTCCTCGTAGCTGATTGATGAATTATTTGTGTCCGAGTTAATATTGTATAAGCTTCTTTAGTGTCATGTTACACAGATCCCTCAGAGTGAAAAAGTCACCAGTGTAGTACAATTATGAATGAAACCCAGGCAAACAAGAGATATACATTTGCTGAGTTTCAGAGGAAAACAACACAGCTCAGAGAAAGTGGAGATACTTATTTCTGCTGAGGCTGATTATTTATTAAAAGAGATACACTGGTGAAGGTGTATGGAGCTTATTTTGTTTATTTATAAAGACTAAAAAGCTTAGAGAGCTTTTCTTTTGGATTTAATGACAACCATACATTCCTACACTTCATGTGAAAGCAGAGTGCAAGCTGCACTCCAAAATATACTACAGGGATTTGTTAAGATATAAAGGATATAACAAAAAATACAAAAGGACTTTTATTGCTTTTTTAATCCTGCATTAGAATAAGCCCAACGATCAGTGCTATTTTCTTAATGCATATTTCAAAATATGGTGTAGAACTTTTCTTTGTCTTTGGAAAGTAAAAGCCTATCTAAGCTTTGTAGCGCTGCAACAATATGTACAACAAGAGATGAGTATCTGATTGTCTAAGTGTGTACAGTATGTGAATCAGTTGTTCATGTCACATGCAGTTGGCAGACCTGCATGTCAGACTAGAGTATGAAGTCATTCAGGTCGACTGTCTTTGTAACCGCAGAGCATATTTGCACTGACTGAGCAACTTCACAACACATCTGCTCAGACTAACACAGATGTCACTGGAATAAGAAGTGGAAAATAGGAAACTGTACTAAAACATTCCTCCTATTTGCATCACTGATAATGAAATGCACCTCCAAACTACTGTACGTCTCCTGCATTCAATTCATCAATGCATGTTCACCTTCAAAATCATCCAATCAAAAATGGCCTATAAGCTACAGTAGAATCTATCTCTGACAACATTGTGATAAAAATGACAGTGAAACACTATTCAATAAACAATTCTTTAACAACAAATTCAACACCTGCATGCATCGATTAAGTTGACGGTCCTGATGTCACAGTCTTATTGTATGCATGTGGAGTAGCCTGCTCCCTATGATTCACAATGACAACCGCTAATGAGCCAACCTGCTATTTTAAAGAAACAGCAACACAAGAAACGATTAACTGTTTTTTTTTTTTTATTATACCAGACAGTATTTTAGCAAGGTGTAAAGTCAGGCAGGGTTTAATTTCCAGGCTTGGTATTTTTTCTCTTTTCCCCTGGGCATTCATCCGGAGTGCGGCACCCATGGCGGGTCGCATTCCCCCTGTATGGATCAGCCTGTACTGCAGCAACTGTCCCAAAGCCAGAGCTCTGTGATCAGATGCTATATCAAAACTCATATACGCACTTGTGTTTGATAAAATCTGCTGAATCCACATTTCAAATAACAACTAATAACTAAATTAGGTGGTGTTGGTTTTGCATCATATGCTAATAAAAAAAAAACATAGTCAGCTGTTCTGGAGCACTGGTAAAATATATTACAAATTAAAATAATAGATTTCGAGGAAACATTAAAGAACCCCTGCATCAGTGATGCGGAGCAGGAACATGCTTACCTCTGTGTGATGGTAATCCAGTGTTATGCTGGCTGCTGCAGACACACTTCACTGAGCTGTGTGCGCCGACGGCTGCTCTCCACCAGTGTCCTGTCAGCGCTTCACCCTCATCGGCCTCAGCTGCGTCAATACCGCCGCACAACACCAGCACCGAGCACCGGGGGCTGGGCCGCCCTCCCTTCACAGTAAAAGCCTGGACTCAGTCATTTCAGAATAAATCCGAAATACATGTAGTTACATTAACATGTTTTGTCTTTAAACAACTTACCCGTTTATATATGTTGGCTACTTCGAAGCAGCTGAAAAACACTGACATATTACCTTAACTATAAAGTTCATGGTTAGCAAACAGTTAGCTGAAAACGTTCAGGAAACACTAGCATTATTAGCATTCTTTGGGGTTTCCTGTTTCAGACCATTTCATGAATTTAAGTTCAATATTTACTCTCCTTAAAGCTTGTTTTTTGGCGCCGTCCAGCGCTGTGAATATAATGTCTTTAGCAGCTACATGTTGCGCCACGTTCACTGGCTGGTTAACTTGGTCTGTCTGTAGGTTTGTTGTGCCAGGTTAGCTAACCAACACGTGTTCTGGTCGTTTTACAGCTTTTTGGCTAAAAAAGCTAACTGTTGAGGCGGGAAACAGTGTTCATAGGAGCAGTGTGAGCATGTAATGAACCTAAACAATAGAGTTCAGGCGGTTCAGGCCCATGAATTTAAAGGTCCCATGTCATGCTTTTCTGGTATTACCTGTCCCCTTGTGTGTTATGTAGCTTGTTATGCATGTAAACGATCTGCAGTCACACACCCTCAAAGTATACCCTGTAGCGAGTAAAACTCTAACACAGAACAGACCTGTCTATGCTGCCCCAGAACGCCTCATTGGATATTTTTATTTTTCCATTGTTTACTTCTTGGGTATAGTGATGTAATTGGGTATAGTGACGTAACCGCAGATTGGTCCATTTTGACCAATCTGCATTTGGACCAATCTGCGGACCCGTTACATTATGTCCGCGGAGCTGTTATGTTTGGACCAATCCGCGGACTCCTCACACACACACTCGGCGGGACGTTGCGAGGCGCGGGACAGTGTGAGCGGGCTCACTGGTGTAGGGTCAGCTAGCCACCGCGGAACTCAGCCTGAGCACACACACAAATTCCCAGCCAGGCTGCGGGTGTGTGTGTATTTCAGGCTGGGTTTAGCTGTGTCTCGCTGTCTCGCAAGACGGCCACTGGGCTCACACAGGGAGCTCCAACAAGCCGTTTAGGACAGAGTGAATACACATACTATACAGAGATGCTGTATGAGAAACCAAGTTTGGAAAATTGCACAATATACATCTATTTTAGTATACCCCAACAATGGAATTATGATCAGTAGAAATGGCCTTGACATGGGACCTTTAAGGGTGCTTAAGCCTCAGTTGTAGGGTTTTATCTTGTGGATATAAAATTCGATATAAATGTTTGCATATATATAGATAATTGACTGGGTGCCAAAATAGGCCTAGTACGATGATCAAAAACTTCTCTTGAATGCATTTTGCCAGTTGTGATCAAAACAGGTGCTTAATAACAACCATCCCAAAACATTTAGCTGGATTCCATCTGTACAATATTATTTATGAGTCTGACTAATACATTTGTATCACATAAACTCAAGTTAAGTAAGCCTATGTTGTATTTCTCATTATGAACACTGGATTTGCTCCATATCTCTTTGTCGAATGAGAATGTGTACAGTATGAGGTCTAACAACCAATCACGTACTAACTCTGATGCTGTTTGTCAGTAAAGATTTTATTCTGAAAAAAATGACCACAGTCTCAGACTTTATATTTTCTCCCAAAGCATTTCAGAGGGCATTTCAAATGTCAGGTTTCATTTATATTCACAAGAGTGAAGTCATTTGTAAATTCATTTAACGGCTGCATGCTTAATGGATTCAATCAACTTGAAAAAGTGTTTCACCAACACAGAAAGTGGCATCCAAAAAGAGAACATGGAGCGCCTAAAAGAGAACATGGAGCGCCATCAAGTGACCAAACTTTAAATTGCACTATTGCACAAATTGCAATTTTATAATATTTATTATGAACAAAAATTACATAGAGTGATGTAAAGCAAAACTGGTTCCCTTGAGATAATTTCTCAGAGTTTCAGAAAGAAATATACAGGTACCTAACCAACCTGTAAGTCATTTAAGAAGTATAATTATTACATCATTGAAGGTGCAATAAAAAGATAAAAAAGTCAAAAAAACTTTCAATTAAATGCTTATAATACATAAAGGAATATCATAATTATCTTGTGAACTGAACAACATTAACGTCACTGGCTCTGTTAACAGAAGACCAACTAGAAACCATGTTATAATATCATAATTAAGATTTGAATTAAAACCAATTATTTCCCTTTTTTCACCAACATACTAAAATTCCAGGGTTACCAGAGCCAAACAATTATTCGGTAAAAACACTTACATATGCACTCAATATCACAGACTCAATCACACCCACAAATACACATGTGCACACAATGAAACAATATGGGGGCTGAATTATTATGTTAGGCACTTTGATACAACATTTAATAGGCAAGAAAAAGACACAACATAAAAGAAGTCTCACTGCATGTAGGCATCTATTTAAGTCCTGATGTCTGTTTACAGAGGAACACGCTGTCTTGCTAACTCCTCCTTCCTTCCTAAAATACTTTAAATTAAACCCAGCTAAAGTGGACATGTGTTGATCACCGCAGGCGACGAGGTACTGGAGGTGCTGAGTTTGTGTATCTTTGAGTCGGTCTTTGAGGAACTGCTCGAGTCGGACAGGATATGTAGCGCTCATGCAGCATGTTTTCTGGCATCCTGTGAGAAAAACACAGTGATGTAAGGTCAATGACCTGATTAGGCGGTAGATATACAGTAAAGGGAGGGTAGACTGTGAATCCACATTTAAGATTATCATCAAAAAAGCAGTGATCACATACATCCAGCCTTTAAAACTAGTATTTCATTAACATACAAAGCCTTTTCAAATTAAGACTGAAGAATTGGGTTGCAAAATTGCAAAGCTTTTAAAGCCTCATTAGAAAGATTAACATTTTAGTTTTGGAATTCACAAATCCATATACTGTACTGTATATCCATTTAGAAAGGCTAAGAATGTTCATCTTCACGGGAAGTTTCTATAAAAATGTTGTTGAATAAAAATCGGATAAATTCCTCTGTGTACGTGTCTATGTAGAGAAGAGGCATACAAATGCTGCCAAAAGCTTTTCATTAAAAAAAATAAAAGACATCTCTTTTAGTCATACTGTAAATAAAGAAATTAATCATGCTTTGCCACCTTTTATTTGTATGATATTAAATTATTAGGTTTTTGTTTTTTAGCGCTATATTTAAATTGTACTGGTGATTTTACATTTTGTATGTCTTTTGGGTTTGTTTTTTATATAGGTCATTGAGGGTTTCTACTACACCCTCACACTAACTTTATATCTCTTTCATGTCATTTGTATTTTTGTGAAACATTAACCAACATTATATCTAAAAATGCAGATACCCTGTCTTTGTGCATTCACATTACAAGATTTAGTTATGTGTAGACAGAAATGGAGTAATCAAAATGTTTGAATTGCAGATAACAGCTACTGAAGGGGAAATTCTGCAGGCTACTTTTAGCTGTAGTTATAGCTACCTTTTGTTCTACTTGGTGTTCCAAAAAAGATAAACACACAGCCAAGGTTATTTTCACTGTGTTTTATGTACTTTGTATTTTCTTTATTTAATAGTTATTCTTTGTATAATAAAAGTCTCTGTTTTATTACATTGTACTACTTTTTACTTTGTTTTAATTATACCTTTTATATTGACGCACGTTTCTACTTTTCTTTATGTAAGGAAAACTGAATTGTGCCTGTATCTGAAATGTGCTAAGAAACAAACTTCCTACTGCTATTGTCTAGTTGATTGTTGGGTCGACTTGGTCCAAACCGAGTGCAGACTCACTTTTATACATTTTATTATTTTATGGCACAATGATGTAAAAACACTGGAATTCCACTAAATATCTTATTTTATTGAGTCACGCTGTGTTGCATTTATATGCAGTAACATATAGTTTTGAATTGTATTGTATCCAATATAAACATTTACAACTTGGTTAAATTGGAGGTAACTTACATCTGAGAAAATGAACGAAAACACACTAACTCCACGAAATCTCTCCATCATACGGGTTCAGTTGAATTCACAAGTTCATACCCACTGTCTCACCAAAGGTGCCAGTGCTAAACAATTAGCAAGAATTGCACCCACCCAGCATGCGATTTGTAGCACCCCAAACCTTCTTGCCATGCTGTGCTGTAGGTGATGGTTCACTTCCCTTTATTATGACCTTTGTACTGTTTATATTTAGTTTAGAAAAATCCAAGTTATTTTTTTAGGTTTACAGACGTACTGTTCACTACGATTCTTCATGCACAACCGTGATACAGAAAGATAATATAGACATAATATAAAATGTTCAACTGGAGTGCTGCAGTACACATTGTTATGTTACCCACAATGTTTTTTAAAGAGATAAGACCTTTGTCATTTAACATCACGAGACTGCAGAGTTTCTGAGTTACAGGAACTCAGTACACTTATAATAAGCCCCCTTGAGAGTCACTTTGATGTGTGCTTTCGTTTTAAAATGTTCTTACTTCAAGTAGACATTTATAGGTTTACACAGAATGAACATCAATGCCTTTGTCGCTTTCTCACTTTGGCTTCCTTCCTTTCGCACAGCTGAGAATCATTGGTGGCTGACCATTTCCTCTTCATCACTTATTGTCATACTCTTCCCTGCATGTAGATTCTTTATCAGGCTCTGTTTGTTTCTGTTCTACATCGCAAAAGCATCCACACTCTTATTAACTGCTATCCATTCTGTAGTCGGGGTGTTTTTAGTAGTGCATACATGTTTTATATATAAAAAACCTGATTACTTGAGTGTGTGTGGTCGTAAATTAAGTAGATAAATGAAGCCTGTCAGCTAAGTGAAATCCGAACTTTCAAATATGATAGAATATTGATTAATTGATTGATTATTGATTGTATTCTCTCTTAATAGAGGGTAATGCCCTGTCTCTTTTGTTTTTATTAAGAAAAACTTTACATTTTGATTTCCAAGAAAGGTGTAATTCTTCTAATTAGTTACTCAATTAATTATCAAAACTGCAACAATAAATGTACGCTACCCACAATATATTTCTGAGATTGTATTGTTTAAATACAATTGTATTCAACTATATTGTTAAGCGTTACATCAGTAAATTCAAACACTGGTCTTAAAACTGACCTCTCTGGGACCCGTGGAGGAATCCTAGGTGGAGCGAGGGGGGACGCATCAGATGACCTCACAGGTCGTAGAGGAGCAGGGGGATTATCTGCCATGTCCTTTTGAAAAAAATAAAATAAAATTGAATGTGTGACGAAACATGAAGCACATTTCTGACAAACCAAACGTTCCACGGGCTTTGCCTTAACAGATAAAACAATTAGATAGTTAATCAATTACTGGATCAACACAAACATGAGTGAATAAAAGGTTTACGTAATTGTTCAAGCAGAAATGCAAAGCAAACTCAAGTTCTCATTAGCTGGGAGGATTTAGTGCATGCCTTTACTGATTGTAACAGCAAACTGAAATTCTTTAGGTATTAGCCGATGGTTGGACAAAACAAGCCATTTAAAGTTATCTCTCTGGGCTTCAGTGACATTTTGATGATATTAAATTCCATTCGCAGAAAACATTTTGCAGATCTGATTAAACTCTGAAAAGTAATTTCTGAGAAAACACTTAGCAATGCGTGCCAAGCTACAAGGATTTCACAAGAACAAAATTCTTTATATGACTGTGAGTAGATCTGTACTTTTAAGTCTTTTAGGAACTGAAGCATTGAAGTAGCCAGAGACTTAATGCTATGCTATTTTTCTACCTCACATGCATTATTATAGTCTGATGCGTGTTACTTGTTTGGAACGAGTGCAGCAACAAGAGAAAGAGAAGGTTCAGTTTGGTTTAGACACTAATGCAGCAATAAAAGCCCCTTATGGACCGTCTATATGTTGTTAAAGTATGTGTGAACACTGTGGTTTCCACGTGTACTGAAAAAGTTCTTGTTGTCCATTCGTGCTCACCTCAAACTCAGGCTCTGTGCCGCTGCTGTAGCTGAAGGTGCTGTGAGTGCTGAGTCTGTTGCTCTCCGTACCTGATGTCAAGAAAAAAAATGTGGAAGGAAAACACGTGATTAGATATTTCTACGAGGTTAGAGCTTGTGGTGAGTTATGCAGCAGACCACTTCACCAAATGCGGATAAAAATATCAAACAAAGACGTTACAGTTGTACAACATGTCAGCAGGGAGAGGTATGAGCGATCAGAGCGAGATTAAACTCAATAGACAGACTCATAAATCTGTGGGAATCAGAAGCATGAGGCTCAGAAAATATTTCAAACTGTGTCAACATATCAGTGCCTTCAAAACATATTTATATTTTAAGTACAGTTAACTAAGGTGACAGTTAATTCCAAAAATAAAAAACTGTTAAATGTCTTTTGTAAACCAGCTCACCTAAAAACAACAATAGATAAAAACCTTGAAATAAGAGACAATATAGCTTTTGCTGCTGGTTAAGGATTAATTAAGTCTCCGATAAGAGGCAGCCATATCTTATCAAAAGCATGTCTTTTAGAAGGAACCGACGTTTGTCAAACAGGGAACTGCCTGTGTGAAATATTTCAGTTTCCTATTGAACCTATGGGAAAAAGGCAATATGGGTCAGAATGAGTATTGAAGGGACATTTTAAAGACGTTTTATCCAAGGGTAAAGCAGAAATCTGACACATTTTGTCTTTGATTATTGATCTTATGATGACTTTAATCTGAGAAAATAGAATAAAAGAGTATAGAATAAACAGAACAAGAGTGCATCTCCTCAAAACTAAACCCCCTAAGCTCTTTAGAGATTTGATTTTGCCGTTTTTTATCCCATTTGATCTGGTTTGGATTAATAAGACGTTATAGTTTCTGATCAGCAGGAAGGCTTTCTGTTATTAAGTAATCCATGTTTTTCTCGCAATTGAGCGACAGCCCAATAAGGTGCTGGTCACGGATGACAAATCAATGTCCCAATATTGTGAGACAGGATGTTGGGAATTATCAGTTTTTTTATAAAGTCAGAGAAGAAGTAGCAATGTCGCTAAACCCTACTTTGCTGGCCTACACCTCACACTTTGTGTCGTGCTGTCATATAACAGAAAAAGGAAGTCTAGTGTTGTGAAACTAAGTTATGAGATAGCGTGTTAACCATGGTCTCAGCCTGAACATCTGAGGAAAGCAAACCAAAAAGCTCATATCTCTCACATGGGATGATATGCTGTCCTATTTCCTGTAAACAAATCCCGTAATGATATCTTTTGAGAAGGAGAAAAGAGGACAATTCAAGCTCATTAAGAAAAAGCTTTAACAGCTTAATGTTTTTGCTTCCAACATCACAATATTTTATTCTCCTGCATCCTGTCTGAGTTTCTTTTCCTAAGAACGATTGCAACAGTAGGTATTAAAGTAGGGATAACATTGGTATTGCTTTTTTAACACAAACAAGTGAAACATTGAACTGAAGAGTGAATTATGGGCTGCGTCAATAACTTCTGTGTTACTTGTGGAGGAAGAACCTCCCACAGGTCACAAAGCAACAATCACTCGAATCAGTTTAGATAATAATTTGCCTCTTCCATGCTTGTAATAGGAAAGGAGGAATGGAAGCAATGCAAACAGTTCCGAGCCAGAAACAAAACGAACAAATAATAAAAGCTTACTGGATGTGCTGGACGTGCTTCCTGTCTTCCAGCTGCCTCGCTGGATAGGTGGGGCCACTGGAGGAGGGGGCCCAACCATTCTTGGAGCAGGCTCGTACACAGAACACTCTAACGCCATACCTGAGCCCCAGTATAAGTTCCTCTGCAGCGGGGCACTTATCTCATATTCTGAAAGGAGAAAAAACACATCTAATATTAGCATATTTTACAGGATGTGTATGATATCCGCTGTGTGATATATTACTTGTATTATCTTCAAGTAAGAAACAGAATTAGCTTCAGTAACTCAAATAATTTAAAGTATTACAACATTTTATTTTGGTAAGATCTTATTGGCCATAGTGTAGTGGTATCAGGTGGGTTTTTAGACTACATGAAGATGGGTAGACCTTCTGCAGTCCTCATATCTATTTGGAGCTTGTACCAGCAATTTAGAGACAGCATATAGATGTGTTTTTGTTTGGGAGATATACTATATATTAAAGTTGCTTTAGAGAATTCATATTCAAATAATAAACAGTTAAATTATCCTACCGAGCTCCTTTCCACTCTTTTCTCTCTCTTTGTGACGTCTGGTGATGCTGTCTCGCAATCTCTTCAGGTTTTCCTTAATAAAAATAATAAAAAACACACACGTTAGATGTATTTATTGACCACCAAACAGCATATAGACTTAAATATTGTATAGTGTGTCTACCTGCTGATAGCGTATGGAGCCGGACCTCCGCTCATGGTCAAACTGCCAGGCCTTGAAGTCATGGACGGCATCATCCACAGTAATCTCCCCCACCTTCACCCTCTCCTGCAGGGATATCAGCTGTCTCTGTCCAGGCGTCTTCATCCCAGCGTAGGGGTCGTAAACAGGAAGAGGAGCGTCCTCCGAAGGCCGAACTGGATGGGTGCACATTATTGTTATTAGCTATAGTTAACAAACATTGTTTATTTTCCACTTTGCATTTTTTCTTAATGCCTGGTAAATACAATACAACAGTGGTTTTTGGGATGTCTTTAGGTTGTACAACTGTTTCATGTAGAAAGCTACTGTAAGCTCATTGGTTGAGTTAAGAGAGAGATCAATACCCCGAGTTAAAATGAACAAATGAGTCAACTAGCCTTTCAAAATAACTGCAGCATTACACAGTGGCTTGTGAAATTCCCCTCAATTACATGTACTTACTTAGTGTTGATAAGACATGGCCACCTTCCACTCTTAGATAAGCTGCACAGCAAATGCATATAATGTATGTTGGAAATCGTTCGAATTTTTAAATGCTGGGGCAACATTTTTATCAATAACTCAAATAAAAGGTTTACGATAAGTCTACTGTATGATTCAATCACTAGACTGTTAACATGTGATTAGATAGAGTGGTGGAGAAAGTATTCAACTTTAAATGTACTTAGGTAAATGAGCAACAATATTAACAACAACGTTTTATTATATAGCTATAATATAATTAAAGTACCACATTTAAAAGTACTAATTTTGTAAGATGGTCACTTTCAGAATAATAAGATAGTAATGCGATAATGTGTCTAATGTTGCAGCTGGAAAAGGTGGGTTTAATTGAAACAAGTAAAGTAAAGAACCTCACATTGTACTTAACTACAGCACTTTAATGTTCTTATTTAAATTCCACAACAGTTTGGAATTGAATGTTTTTAAGGTTTTCACGAGTGAAATTTAAACAGACACTCAAGTGCGGAATGAACAGACAACATTTAACTGGTGTAAGGATATCATAGATAATGTTTACTATCTCTAAGCGGTTGACCAATCACAACAGAGCCGGCCAGCTAACCAATCAGAGCAGGCTGGGATCTGGTTTCAGACAGAGGATAAAAAGAGGTCCTGCAGCACAGGCAGTATGAGAAAAAAGAGAGCTTTTTGAACAATACAGCAAGGAGACAGACATGTCACAGTAGAGCCACACAATACAAAAATATGAAACCTGACAATTAGCATAATAGTTCCCCTTTTAACAGTTTTGCAATGATCTTATTAACTGGAAATATAAATGATGAGAAAAACAGACTTATATAAACAATCTCAATGTTAATCTTAATCATTTTAACTGTGCTTTACCTGCAGGATTTCCACTTTCCATCGTACTAGACTGGGACGTAGCTTTATCTGAAAATACTGTGAACAAAATGTAGTTATCTATTTTTGCATCTAGAAATGTATTATGATATCTGATGTGTAGAGAGAACATTTTAGGGGACAGCAAAAAATAAACTGATCAGTACCTCTTGAGATGACAGTCATAGGCTTTTCAGGATCACTCTCGGACTCCGTTCTGGGGATGGGGGCTGGGGGACGGTTCATGACGGCTGGATTTGTATCTACAGTATCATAGATACCCTCTGGGAATAGATTGTAAGGGTCCTCCTCTTCCTCAATTGGATCGAAATCAATAGAATAGTCTTTATCCTCTTCCTCCCCTTTAAGGTACTCATTTTTGTAATGGTTTTCACTGGCATGTGGTCTTGCTGAAGTGCACATTGTAACCACATTAGATATTATAACATGATACCATAATATAAATGATGCTATATGTATTCAAATGTTTACCTTCAAAGAACTTCCTAAGCATTGCTTCCTCTGGGTTCATAACTTCATCTGAAAATAACAGCATCATCAGCATGCATACATTTTGTATTGGTCATTGTGAGAGCCAATAGATACAAAGACGTTAATCTTACATAGGTCCTCTGCACAATCAGGGTCAATCCCCAGCATGGACTCATATATGTCCTCTGAGCCCCCCGAGTACTTCATCATGATATCTTGAGGGTTGGTCGACATCATCTCATACACATCTGCAGCCTCCTCTGTGTTGATGGCGTCCTCGATGTGAGACTTGAGCATGTCCGCTGTCTCCTAGATTTGTTTGAACGTGAGAAGCAGGCAGAAGGTGAGTCAAGAACCTGACAAGATCAAATGCATTGTTGGGAAAAAATAAGCTTTCATTACTGGACTTACAACAAATTCATCCATGAACTGTCTGAGATCAGAGAAGCCGCTCTTCTCTGCCAGCGTGTTTGGGTAGTCTCCAGACTTGTTCATCACGCTGTAAGCCTGCAGAGCCCCCGGACACTGAAGGAGAACGGTGGTCAGCTTCTTCAGGCCGTATCTAGCAGCAAAGTGGAGCAGCGTGGGAAGCTCCTCGTTACGCTGATCTGAAAGACATAAAACAATCTTTAATAATCGTATGTTGACTGATTAAGCTCTGAGCTTTCATTGGAATTGCAGATGTTGGTCAAATATTATTTCAAATGCAACAACAGCATATTCACATTTGTCCTCACATGCTGCCATGTTGTTTTCTTCAATCTGTCTAATTCCAAACAGCTGAAGACTAGTTGCCGGCATCCTGGATTTTAACGAGTCAGTAAGCATTTCGTCCAGTGCTTCAGTTGCATTGGTTGTCAAGTTGAAGGCCTGGATGAAAAAAAGGACTTACATAATCTGGATAGCTTTTAAAATTAGTTAAACATCACTGTTTATGGTGTGACATAATGTCTAACCTGGCAGATGAAGTTAACAGGATCGGTGGCATTTTCAATATACCGACTAACTTCTCCCATATTGGTATAATATGTAACAGACTTCAAGCTGACACAGGACTGGTCAGTGTACATGGTGAGCGACACCACTCCAGCAGGCATATCTAGTGGGGATAAGAAAACAATACAGTCATTTTAAATGGTAGTTTCTAGATCTTGCTATCAACACTGAAATAATCATCTTAAGGTCACATGACCTGCTGGAGATACTGACCAGGTGCAGAAACACTTATAGTGTATTCATTCTCCACAGAGCCCAGGACTGTTTTTGCAGCTATATTTTCAGATGAGAACTCCACCTCTGGTACACACCCATCCTCTAGTTTATGTGTGAAAATGATGAAAAGTCTCTCCTGTTCCTTAAAATGCAAGAAAGACATTTATTATTTTAAACAAGGGCATTATTAGTTTTATGTATCTCCTAAAAACAGGTTGTTATGGGTGGTATATATTCCACTACACATGTTTAGATACAATCAACTTGAGTAACAGAATGTAAATGCAAATCTTTTCTGTACTTGAAGGGTCTACATTAAGAAATCTAAATGTGGCATCGGCCAGGGTAAGTTCAATTAATGTTTGTAAACATTAGCTTCTCTCTCTGTCAATGCAGAAACCAGGTAGAAAAAGGTATGAAGTGGCTCTGTAGGAAAGTAATTTTAGGCTGATTTATTTTTGGAACCACAGACTCTTTGTTTTTCATTATTTCATTGTAATGTTCTCGGTTGAAACAAAAAACTTCAATTATACTCTATTAATTAATTAATTAATAGAAAAGGTCCCATGGTGATCTCAGTGTCATCTATAACACCTTTAACAACCCCTTTTCTATAGGGCAGTTTTCAACTTTATACTTGATGACGTCACAAATGTTTAAGCCCTCAAGTTTTGGGACAAAGTTGTTCATGTACTGTAAACCTCAATCTAACTTTCTTAGATAATAGCAATAACATATTGGATTTTTATAATGAGTCTAGGTACCCTTTCATTTCCTCTCTTACTCACTTATATTAAGAAAAGTTGGCATTAATGTAGAATAGCTCCAGTCTTACCCCGCACAGAACTCTGTTTGGTTGAATTGTGAGACAGGTGAGGTGCGTGGGTGTTCCAAGTTCCTCACTTGTTGAATTCCCCGTGCTCACACCTTCTTCATGTTTCAGAACATTCTTTTGTTGTTCTCCTGACACCGGTTCCTCTGTTTCACCAGTGTTGGGACTTTCAGGCGACTCGGCTGCTGTGATGTGCAACTCGGCTGCAGCTACAGCCAAGCTTTCACTTTCTTGTTCCACCTCCACTCGCCCACCTGTGACAAAAAAAAAGTTAGAATAAAAAAATGTAAAGTTACTTTTATGACAACTTAATATCGAAGATACTCCAACTGTTCGGTAAACAAACAAAAAATACATTTTTCTTTGCTGATAGTTTTGGGTTTTATATGCTAAAGTTTGAGGTATCCATCCCAAAGCTTCGGTCCGTACTTTAATACAATCTAGTTGAGCAAATTGTTTATGGTTTAAACTCTGAACAGGTTTTACTATTTCTATTTCTCTTTTCTTATGCATAAACAAAACTCATGTAGATTAACCAGGGTCTTTTTTTTGTTGATATTCTCATCTTTTTTATTACTTTACCGCATAAATCACAGGGTAAGTTGGATGACATGTTTTTTTGAGTGAAATAACTCTTTAATTGATTGCATTTCCTTTTGGGCTAAACCACAAAAAGTGTGATGTCTCAAAAGAAACTAGAAGGAAGTGTTAGAGGTTGTGCGTACTGTCAGTGATGGACTCCATAACGGTGGAAACGTAGACAGCAGCTTCGTCGTCAGCGTACAGTTTCCTCCATCTCGGCCAGTCTTGGAAGCACTCCAGCAGCGCATCGTCATCTGTCACGCCACACAGCAGCGCCACCACTCTGTGTGGAGGGTGAAGCAGTCTCCGAAGCGCTAGCTGCAGTTCAGGGTCATACAGCAAGTCCAGGAGCGCGCCCGTGAGCAGCAGCACGATGCACTTGCAGCTTTGGAAGTTTTCAAAGTCAAATCCGTGGATATGCTGAGCTGGGTCGATTGCATGCAGCAAGATAGATCTTTTGCGGAATTGTTTTGAGGATTTTAAAATCTGATGCAAATATGTCGCCCATTCCTGTGCCTCAGATGTGTGCAGAATTAACAGCTCATGAGCTGAAGCGGATTCAGGTTTTGCTGTAAAACAGAATATATTAAAGATGGATTAGAATATATAGTCCATGCATTAAAGGGGCAGGAGCAACTCAGTAGGAGGGTTGCTGGTTCAAGTCCCATAGAGGACCAAGTATTAAGAGTGGACAGGTAATTTGAGAGCTGCCCACTGCTCTTAATACTAGTATGGGTTCAATGCAGAGGCTGTGTGTGACGCTTACAAGTGCCCATATTAGGCTAATGTTGTACCTCTCCTGTGACATGTCTCCATGCTTTAATGATCAAAAAGCTCTTTATTTTTCTCATACCGCCTGCGCTGTAGCACCTCTTTTCACCCTCTGTCTGAAACCAGAGCCCAGCCTGCACTGTGTTACGAAGTGATGTCACTATGTCGCAGAAGTAAACAAAGAACTACAATGGAGGCGTTTCAGGTTGGGGGGGGGGAGAGTGTAGGAGAGAAACTCCATCTGGAGGGGACTAGCCTTTGAAGACCATTTACATGTAAAAAAAACTATATATAACACACTTACAAGAAAGAGGAAACCAAATAAGCCTAATAGGGCCTATTTAAAGAAGGAATTCATTAGAATGATTAGAATCCGCCATTTCCTTTTGAAAACGAAGCATAACAGTGGAAAATACGAATCATTAGTTCCCTAAACTGGCCCAACCACGCAAAATGAATAATCAGCTCAAACATTACACTGATGATACGACACTGGTCACATTATGTGTTGCTCTTCATGTTGCAGCGGGCGGTGTTTGTCCTAGAGATGCTGCACAACATACCAGCTGTCCGGCTGGGAAATGTCAAGGTTAGAGAATGAATGTCCGATTTGTTTGATATTTTCAGAGCCCGGTCAACATGGAGTTGTGCAAACACTGCACTGTGTCAACACTGGTCAGAGTAATTTTGTTTGACTCATTACAGTGTTTAATCAGGTCAAGTTCACCTCTGTAAACGTTAACTGGGAGAGAAACCCAACACGACTATTTCACCTTCATCATAGTTCCCACAGACAACGGGGCACCGACACTTGCCGTCTGTTTCTTAATGGACCCAAAAACATGATTACAACTTAAACGAGTGGTAAATTCTAAAATAGTCGATAACAGATGCATTTATTTTACCGTACAGGAAGGCTAAGATGATTCCTTCCTCTTTTTATGTAAGCTAAGAAAAATAATTGTGAATGAATGTTCAGTTAAATTAAGTTAAATGAGATCATTTCAAAAGGAAACATAACATATTCTAAAAGACTAATCAGTGTTATGTAAAAAATAACTTCTGGGTATATTTTACCTATCTCAAACTGAGTGAATATAAGGAATATAAGTCATATTTACCTGCTTTTAAACTTGAGACGGGTTCTTCCATGGTTGTGAAGTCTCAAAGGTCCAGAAGAAATCACCCCACTATAAGCATAATTTGCCCAAATAAGCCTTTTTTTTTTAAATCCTCAAGTGTACTGTAGCGCTTCTCGTCTTCAACTGCAGACTACATTAGCTTTCAGCAGCTATAGCCCTTTGCTCAGTTGTATAAATAGCAACACGTAGTTTCCTGATTTTGGTGACACTGCCCCACTTCCTGAAACAGTTGAAGAAGTGAGAACATGCAGCACAGTGGTGTCATGTCGTGCAACATGTCTGCGATTACACACGCACTCGGCTGTCATTAGTCATTTGTAGACACTAGATTATTCAGACAGGGCACAAAATAAATTGCTAACCCAGTAACCATGTTGCTAACCCAGTAACCATGTTGAACTTTGAGACACACACACACACACACACACACACACACACACACACACACACACACACACACACACACACACACACACACACACACACACACACACACACACACACACACACACACACACACACACACACACACACACACACACACACACACACACACACACACACACACACACACACACACACACACACACACACACACACACACAGAGTTTACCTGGTCTCACATGCTTCCTTTTTTTTTTTTACTTCCTCCATATCTCCCAACAGTAACAACATGATTATGTGCTGATTAACCGTTCCTGTAAGCGCATTGGTGTTATACGTACATATAATATGAGCTTCAAATTTCGCATTAAATGTGGAAGTGAAGGGGATTGTCAAAGGTGTATTTTTTCTACTTTATGCTGTATATATTTTTACGACCTAACTAACCGATTATTATTAAGATGATATACTACGAACAAAGTTTTGATGTGCTCAAATGGTTACTTAAATTGATCACACCCCTTTCCGAAGCACATCAACACACAAAGTCTTTTTCCATGTTAAAAAAGCTGTTGAATCATCTGTATGTTGTCACTTTTACTACAAATAATTGTTCCTCTAATGTGAAACAACTGATTGCCTCAACACAAGGTACTACACTGATCCAACCACTAGAGGGTGGCAGACAATCACCTACACTGGCAAACAGCACGTCTCCATCACCAGTCACTATGCAGACACCTACAACAAAAAAGCAGTCTCTACTAGGCAGGTACCGCTATTAATATGTATACTTAAAAAGTGTTATGACATCCCACCATACTTCGGGTACTATATTATCCAAATGCATTGTATTGGTTAAACAAATTCAACATCTCTGACTGAAGAGAGTTGGATTGAGCGTTTTGACTTGGCAGGAACTTGATTGGAGAAGGTTTTTCTTAGTCTTTATCCTCAGCTCAAGATTAAGCTGCCGTGGAAGACCTAACTAAAGACAACACCTCCATGCCGGATCCACAGAGGAAATCTTGGAACGTTTAGAAGATGATTGTGATCTGCTAAATTAAATGGATGTACCTTCTATGGAAATGTGGATTCAAGATTCTGTCTTGCTCTGGAGAGATGGACTTCTGCTGTTAAAGGAAAAGACAAGAACGTGACTCATTAATAGCGTATTATTTTACTTTGGGAGGCTGATTGTACTAGTTTATGCTCTATAGAGCCCTCAGGAATGTTTCGTTCAACTATAAAACAAAAAGTACCATACATGGCATATATACATCTTTCCTCTAACAATTTCACATTGTAACACGTCACAAGGAATTGCTTTTATTAAAAATATGTATTTCATATTTTTTGACCAACTAAAATATATGAAATTACCTGAGCACATTTTTGTGCAACTTGTATTAGTTAAATCACTGTTACTACATCATGAAATCTCTTATGTAGCTGACAGACACAAATTGATTTGTGTCAATTTTCTGGACTAAGTTGTATTTCATTTACATCCACATATTGTGCATCCTGGGGGAAATAAATAGATAACATGTCATGCATATTATAGATTTTTCAAATAAATGTGGAGTGACTCTACACCTGTTTTTGAAAATGTACAAAGATAATAATAATAATTGTAATAATACATCACTTACATGGCCTTTTTTATAGTTCTCAAGATGATTGAAATACTTTAGGATTTAATTAAATAAGTAAACTCTTTAATAGAGATAATAAATAATTAAATGAAAATAAAGATAATAATAAAAGGTTTTTTCAGCGAGGGAATATTAACCTTGGTGAGGATTATTGAGTGTCCGGAATCTCCCTCTACTGATCAATGAAATAGTATTTAAACATGATATAAGTACACAAGCAGCAGCAGATGAACAACCTCAATCAACAGACTGAAGTCTCACATTTAAAAGTGAGCAGGTGGTTGTTAAGACATATTTATGCTGCACGTGAAAAAGTAAAGAAGGCTTTAGGGGAGGAAAATGCCAATAAAAACAAGGCAATAATCGGTGATCACGATTATTGTATTAGAATGGATGGACCTGCTTGCAGGGGTTTCTGCAGCAGCACCCAATACAGGGTTTTTTTCACTTGCACCAACAAAACATCAAAGCATCACATCTCTTGAAGAATTATTTAAACAAACGGCCAGAACCGTGTCAAATCAAAGCCAAGAAGCTGTTCTTTGCGGCTCACATTTTAAACCTTTCCTGGTTTATTTTGGCGTGATAATGTAAGTTTTCCCTGTCCTCAATCTTCACTTTCTTTAATGATAGTCAGGAAATCACAAAACAAGTATATTCACTTGTAACCGTGAATTTCAGCCTTGAAATCAATTTACACAGCTTTGCCTCTCTCCAATAACGCAATTAGTTTTGTTTCTGCTATGACCTCTTCCCTCGACGTAGCCCTCTTAATGGCCGCAGCACAAGTTCACTCGCTGACTTCTGAAGAGCAGGGTGATCCATGACCTGCCTTTAAGTACAATTTCCTGTAGAAAAAGACTCCCCTAATTTCTTCTAACTCTGCCATTAGCTACCATAAGCATGACCGGTCCGTTACCTTTTGTTTGGGCTCCCTTGAAACCACTATCTATTAGGTGGCTCAAATCAAATCCCTGCAGCCTGAGTTTAATAAGAGAATATTTTCACTCCATGTTTTAACCTTGTTATCCAATATCCTGTCTTTTTTAGTCTGGGGTGTGTTTGCAGCACACGGAGCAGAGAGCATGCGTCAGTTCACAGCAGAGAGCTGACATCCTGCCTCTCGGAGCACAAAGGTTCACGCAAGGACTAACAGCTTTGTGATATTCTGCTCTGCTGGCACTGGATTAGGCAGTGTAACATAGAGCAGGTTCAACACTTTACTAAACTCACACTGTTGGTTTTAATCTACCTAAGCCTAGATGTTAGCTGGACTGCTTCGCCAACACGAGACTTCTTGACTATGTACGGCTGAAATGTTTTTATTACAAATTCATTTTTTTGTTACCTTGTTGACTCATTGTGACTCTTAGAGAGAGATTAAATCATTTTCTATCAGACAGACAATATTTATTTTTTATTTCAGTAATATCCACATAATGTGCCTCCTGCGTTAACATTTCCAAAAAGGATATCTTTTAAAATAATTGAAAAACATCATGTTTTGCTTATTTTACTGGATTATCTTTATTATAAACAAACTTTCTTTATTTCATGACCAATTAAACATTTATTAAATAACCTAGGCAAAACTAATTAAGCAACTTTTCCTAGCTAAATCATTGTTACGCTCATGATTTAGAAAAATTGATTTCGGTCAATTTTCTAAAGTCAATTTGACTTCAATAATTCGGACATAAAAAATGGTAATATAAGTATTTTTAATAAGGTAATTTTAGAAGAATGGATTAATACGTTCAGTTTATTTTACTGGAATATTTGTATTAAACATGTATTATTTAGCCAACTTAAAAAATAAATAATGACTATTACATTTTACATATTCTTTTTCCAAGTTTTATTAATTAACTAATTCTTACTCCATCAAGTCATCTCTTTTCTAGCTGAAATATGTACGAGAATAATTGATTTATGCCAATTTTCTCAACTGAATTGGATTTCAATAACATCAAAACAATGTGCCTTCTGGGTGCACACATTGCCAAAGTAATTTTTGTGTTACGGACGAAATTTGGACTTTAAAAACTGTTTCATGAGCTCAGGAAATGTGCTGAGTTCATGGAGAAGCGTGTAATCCTACAATGATGGAATAACATGGAGGAAAACAACTTTAAAACCGAAGTCTCCAAGGCAGGAGGCTCTAACAGGGGGGGGGCAGAGTACTGTACATCTAATATGGCCCACATAATGGTCATGTTACCGTCTCATTTACTGTACTTCCCCCTGTCCCGGGAAAGCTCTACCTCATATCTGCACTGCTCTGAGGCTGTTCGGGAGACTTTTAAAGTGGAGGAAGGTAGAAACAAAGCGCGGTCCGAGGACATGGAGTGCAATCTTGAAATGGAAAACTGAAATGGGGAAAAGGGTCTCGAGTTGAAATGTTATTTGGATGATAGCCTGCATAAGAAAGGAACTGTGTTTGGTTTCTCATTGAGAGTCACCAGCAGGGCTCATTGTGATAAGAAAATAAGTCTAATGTTACCTGATCTGGTATAATGTGGACCAATTACCACTCCATTGCACTTCATTACAGGACTGTAATAGGGCCGGGGGTCAGTGCTTGAGATGGAGTGGCAGAGGAAAATTGAGTCGTCATTGATAATATGATAAAAACTGACAGTGAGAGGCCCCTCCAACAAATTATTGAAATTTACAGTTGATAGGGAAACACTATAACCTCATTTGGTAAGCAGCTGGCAAGCACTTGTACAAAGCAGGTCCTCTAACACAATGAGAGGCTTATATAGGGAGGGAAATCCTAAACTATCACAGAATAGTTTTAGACTCCTGCTCATTGGCCTCTGGCTCGGAGTGTGCATGTATTCAGTTTTTAGAAATATCTCAAGTCACAAAAACTACACAGGATTTCTTCTCTTTAACAGGTGGATTGTAGAAGCCATTATAAGTGACAACAATGACATGCTGATAGAAAAATGTTGCCGTCAAACAAACCAAGTCTGGCCGACAGTATTCTCATTCCTAGTGTGTCTCTAACAAAATATAAAATCTCACCAGTTCTGTTAACCACTCCGCTCGTGGAACTGCAGCCATTTGTTTGCCTCAGTTAAAGTGCCTCCATTTGAGGCCCCTTGAATAAATAAATCAAATAAACTACCGTCAGACATACATTTCCAATCCATCAAGGTAATCAGATTCTGTTTACCTGAATGGGAACTATTCTAAAATGTTATTAAAAACTTAAATGGAGTTTAGGTGTGGAATAACCAGGCACAGGAAATGATGAGCAAACAGCCGGATAAGATTCCAATTACTATTAAACAAGCATTGCATTGACTAGTAAAGAGGAAAATAGCATTGACATTTTCCACCGCTGCAGCTTCCACCTGACAGGCTTTGTCGTATAGAGCACGGCAAATTCTATACATAAGGTTTTTTAGACATGACGTATAAGCTTCCTCTTGAATAAATACTGCTTAAAGGCCTGCTTTCACTTACTCTACCTTTGGGCAGCATCCTTTTGTGGTTAAAGAATACATCTGAATCATAAAACTATTTCTATCCCCAGTGGGAAAGATTGATTTTAGAATTAAATCAAAAACATATAACTAAAGTCAAACAAAAAAATATAGAAGTGAAGTAAGAATCTGCAATTAAAACATTGAATAGAAAATGATAAATGTTTATTTATTATAAGAAAATGAGGAAATAAAGAAAACGTGGGATAAATATGTCATTTAGATAAATAAATAAGAAGAATAACAGTAGTATAGAAGTACAAGAGACACAAGGTAATATCAATTCAAATTCAAAATGTGTCTTTTCTATCTCAACATAATTTTCTTGTAGCATTTACACTATGTCCCACCATTGGAAATTCAAGGCCATCATGTCATTACCTTGTACTGAGGGAAATATAATTTATGAATCATTTGGAGTCCCAGTTAAGTTTATCTCAGACATCTAAATAGGCAATATATTGAATGCATGCTTCGTTGATCAAAACTGTTGTGGAGCAACTTATCGAGCGGCCATCTTTAACCACTATTTAAAGATCATTTCGCTTTCATCTACATTCCCACTCAGCTGAAATCACTTCGACATGATAAGACAGTCAATTTGGATGTCAGCCTGGGCTACAGTAATCACACTGGCCACTAGATAAGTGTGACTTTATTTATTTATATTGGGCCCTGTGCGTGTCTACTTGAAGATAATAGTTTCAGAAAGTTTGCCAGTTGCCCTCATTGTGGAGCAAATGGGACAGATTTCTGCTTCATTAGGATTCATCGGGCTGACAACGATGGATTCGTAAGATGAATCAACAAAAGCAAAAGCAACATTCAGGTTCCTGTGAATCTCTTTACTCTCCTTGTACTGGCTAAAAGACACATTTTGCAGCTTTAGATGGACTGTATAGATACATGAGGATAAAGATTAATACTCACTCTCTAAAAAGTATCGCTTGAGTAAAGTCCCTTCATATTTATTCATAAAATGCTAAAAGTATTTTATCTTTGTTATTTTGCGATTTCTTTTGTGGTATATTTAATAATATTGAAAACACATTTTCTTTGAATATTTATAGATGGATCTTTCTGTAAAACACCATTAAAAGGAAAGGTTTTCAATTTATCTAAAAACGCTGGTGGGTATAAGATGAAATCTACCAGCTGTCTTTGGAATGTAATTGTTATATGAAGGTAATATTCAAAGATATCTTAATCCCCTGTTAATGTAGCTAAAAGGGTTATTGGCACCTACTGTATACTGTATGGCAAGTTTAAAATTGTCGGCGAACTGGAAAGGACATCTTGGATTTGATCAAACTGAATCAAATAAGAACATTTTCAAAATGGTTTCTAGTATATGCATGTACATTAATGTCACTCTTACATAGGGCCAACTGCATATAAAGGCATAACTATATTTTGCTTTTGTGTAGAAGATATAGCAACTGTGGTCAGCTGCTGATGGTCAACGTGATACAAAGCGCCATCCTTAATCAACATTTCCTTATCGTTTTTCACATTAGCTCATGTTGATCCTGAAAGCTCCATTAAACAGATTTCTTGAGTTACTTGCTCTCAACAGATGGTAAGGTCAGGTGACAGTCAGCCTCCTTTGCCTCTGAAAGAAACACCCCGAAGCATTAGTGTCCTCTGCTATATTTCAAATCTTGGACTCGTTGGAGTCGTATTTGGTGGATTTTTGATGATATCAAACTGGTCCGTCTCCAAAAGTTATCTGTGGCCTCGGAGAAACTATTGGTGACAGACTCCCTTTGTCTTGCTGGTTGGCACTGTGCCAGCTGGGATTGTTTGTCCGAGTTAGCAACAGTAACACAGGGAGGTAGAACTCAGCAAAAGGTCACTCATCCGGCTGCTTCCATGACATATGACAGGAGTTAAATTAGTACTGTTGAAGGATTATGGAATATTTAATGGCATTTGTGCTTTAGATGTGTGCAGTGGAGCAGGGTGACTGGAATAACGAGAGCGAGTCGGGGATGTCTGGCAGCAAAGGTCTTGAACCATATGAGACAATAGAACCATAGGTCACCACCAGACATCATTTAATCCAAATGTGATGATGACATTGGCTCTAAATGTGTTCTATTGGCACTTGTTAAAGTAGCTTGGTTGAACCGGCACTGGTATGGGTCCTTTCAGACAAGGTTCCTTCACAGTTCCAGTGTGAACAGCCTATAAATGGACCCTTTTGGTACATTTCTTAGGGCTTTTCAAAATGTCAGCCAGCAATTCCTATACATGCTATTGTGACATTTTTTTCTGGAAGCCACCTGAGGGGTTCATAAAGCACTACATATGGAGCGACTGTGAAAAAAGTCTCAGAGAAGCTTTAATTTTCAAAATAAAGTGCATACTTACAAAGATATTGCATTACAGGGCTGGGTGTTACCACCACTGCTAGTGTAGCATGAGGATTTTGCACTTCCACAATGAGGCACAAGAGGTCAGAGCTCCACTACAAATGCTATGAATCCCATAATCCACATGCTGCTGTATGCTAGACATGAACTATTCATCGTTATCATGAAGGCCGCTGCCTGAAAGATGTCTGTTGAAATAAGTTTGCTTAAAACATCATTACAAATCCAATTAATAGTGTCATTAAACTAGATGGAAAGAGTGACAACATTGTGTGATTTGAATTCTTTGGAAATACAGAAAGCCTACAGCTGAATACCAGGTAGCTATCTTGTCAGTGATGTTTGAATGTAGACGTTAGTGAGGAAAGCTACTGTTGTGGGATTTACTGACTGTTATAATCAGATAGATCTTCATCTCAATGAGGTACATTTTTAAATACTACATCAATCATTTTAAATGTAATATGAAAAGCACTTTTTAAAATTCATAATGAATATCTCTCTGTTAGTGGATCTTGTTAAGGGTGTTTTCATTAGAGCCCTTTGTCCACAGTCCATGGCATGTATCTACGATTAGGTCTGTAAGTACTGACAAAGGCAACATACAAGCATTCATGTCATGAGAGGATAGACAGGATTTACACACTAACAGTGAAATCAGTGTTTTTAGTGATAGGCTCCTGTTAATGTTCCTCTAAGTATAGTTAAAGTAAAGGAGTATTTCCCCCCTTAATTCAAAGCCCCCTGATAACATATACAGGTGTAAAACTAGTCCTTTAATTGTAGGAAACAAGAGTTTTTTGACACATTTGTTTAATAAATGTAAAATATGTATCATTTTCTTGCGTTTAGCGATTGATCTATTTTATATTAATATTGTATGTTTTTTATTTCCATCAGAGGCATCATGCTGTATTCTGGTCTTTTCTATTAGACTGCAAGGCACATGTATATTAACACAATAATACAAAACAGCTTTCTGTCATGGATTTAAAACACTGCAATAATTTGTAGTTAAAAACTGACGAAAATACTTTATTTATCTTTATATCAATTGAAATCTGTACAACCGACAAAGAGAAGTCTGTTTTGCAATATTGAGTTTAGCGATGTTAGATTTGCCATGACTCTAAAATAGGATACATGAAAAATTGTATCTGAATTTTTTTTTGTTGTCAAATCCTAGACATAAAAGCTGAACCAATGATGTCTGTATGTTTCAGATGTACAGTTACACAGAAAGAAACAATGCAGATGTGAAAAAAGGACTCGGACAGTGTTGAGTCAATTCATGAAGTGCACTTTTCATCATGGAAACTAAACGTTATTCAAGGTAGTAAAGTAGGCCTCTTTAACCTGTAAACAATGGCTTTTAAGATCATTTGCAATAATAATAATATTAGGATAAACTTGGAAATTATTTTTTTATGTCTTATAACCCAATTTACTTAGATATACAACCTATTAAGGTAGCTTGACCTTTTAAGACTAACATTTAAAAAGGGAATGCTATTTCATAGACAAATGTTTTCCCACTCACTGAAAATCTTCTTAGCGTATACTTAAATGTAAGATAGGGGTCATGAAAAAATACCAAATAATCACACATACAGTAATACTATACAATGTTAGCATCTCCAACATGCTAACAGTTATCAGGCTTATAATGTTGGTCCACATATCCTAACCCCACAGGAAAACATGAATACCAGTATCCCATTAAAGCTAATCTGTTGTCTGCTTTTGCCGTCAGAAAATGTCCTCCATCTGACTCCCATTCCCCCTCCACCATTGACGGCATTTACACTGAGAGGATTACGAGGTGAATCAATAAACGCCACCGGCTTCATGAATGAGTACAAGAAGCGTTACCTTCACACCAGGTTAGCTCTATTTACCTGTGATACCAATACTCACTGGGATCTCTCGAGTTAAGATAAGATGCCTCCATGCTTAACAACGCACAGTGTTGGTCAATGACGCTGTTGGTGAACATTAGATGTTAATGTTATCTAACACAATTGAGCGTTTTTTTATCCGGTTCATAACATTTTCTTGTCTTTAAAAAGCTCTGTATCTTCTTATTTATCATACTTAGGAGAGAGAGTGCACTCACTAGCCAATCAATAAATGTATTCAACTAGATATTCTTCACTTTCTGCAGCTTTGGGAACTTCCTTGCTTTTTTCTGTTGGAAAGTAGATCTCTAACTTTCAGCAAATGGCACGGGACAAGCAAAAGAAAGACGGCGGACCAGACAGACGAGCGTTCCACTCTCCAGCTCTTAACAAGCATAGTAATACATCAGTCAAAAGCAATAATTTTACTATTAATGAAATTCCAATTTGCCTTCAGTGCATTTCACGTTGACATTTTCCACATTGCAACAGTGCTTTGATAAAGTTTTTAAAATGCAAAAACGCATCTAAGAGGCTAAAGACCAGCCCGGGTGTCAGCGTGCCTGGCAGAGGACTATGGTACTTAATTTTTATCGCTGTGTGCCCGGGGCATTGAAAGCCTGAATGTTAACATTGGCTCCATTTTCATTATCATCATATGATTATGGATTTTACTGCATTTAGCTGATAATACAACTAGGAGCTCACCTTAAAAGAAGTTGCTCGAAGGTTTCATTTTTGCCCAAATGAAATTTTCATTTGACAAACAAGTATAATTAGGCTGCACTTCTTGTTCAGTGTCAGTCTGTTTTCTGATTGAACTTAGACCAATTTGCTGCCACTAAATGAGTTTGAATAATTTCCATTCTGAATGTCTCGGGGACATTAGCTTTAGGAGTGCTAAGTGGCCGCATGCTTTTTGAAGTTGCTGATTATTTGATGCCACCCCTGTCTACCTATACATTTTCCAGCTTACTTCAAAGTTAACAAGGAAAAAAAGGCTCCACACAGCCTACCTTGGGAGTACAATGAGAATTTGAAAGTGTTTTTGGCCAGGTCTTGGAGGCAAAGGGAAAATTACTTTAATAAGTGTGTAATACACTTCGTTAGCTTCAATGCTCTTTGCTTCTTCACTTTATTTCTTTCATGTGGCCACTTTTATTGTATTGAATGAGTGGATTTGTTTCTGTTGAAACTGTACACCTAATAACTAATACTGCAGTATCAGTTTCATTAAACCAGCTAATTATAAATTAACACATTATGAATTATGAAAATGGCTAGAGCTGGCTCTCTCATTGCCGCTCTGTTATTGATAATAATGTGACAAAGGGATTTTTAGTATACATATAAAAAGCGGTAAAGCTGGTTACTTTGAGTCATACCATAGCCTTTATCCACATGAAGTGTTTATTTCTTCTAACACAATGACACCAAATATTTAAGGAGATACAGATTACCTACTATGAATAGCACTGTAAGTCTCAAGATGAGAAGCAGGAGCAGACCACAGTGCATGGCAGAGAAAAGTGGGGTTATTTGTATATTTACCCCTAATGGATTTGGTAGATGACCTAAAATCTCAGTAACAGCTATTTCAGAAGCGGTAATCCCATCATCCTAAGGAAAGAAATTATAAACAGCAATGTGGAGCGAAATTGAACGAGAGAAAAATAGTGAATAAAGTGGGTGAGGGCAAAAGAAAGCGAGGATCACAAATAAGGCTCAATGTAGGATTGATGAGAGGAAATGGGGATTTTGACAATGTGATTAAGTAATGGTGGCAACATATGGGAGCGATGGCGATGTCAATGAAGGGTGGAATTACATTCCATTATCATAAATAAGGAAAAACCAAAGGGCGTTTACAAGCTGGTGAGCCAAACACTCAACCCCAGATCCTCCAACAAAAATGAATCTGCTAGACTCTCTTTTGTTGGTTGCATTTAAAGATTCATTTGTCAAGAAAATTGAATATTAAAAACACTTAAACATAGATATCAGTGCTGGGTTAATTATATCAATAGTGAAAAGGCTATTTCGTAGTAAAATATCCTGTCTCATTAAATGATCCATTTCTATTCTCCATGCTTTCCAGGGTGCCTAACAGGAAAGGAGCTCAGTGCCCAGAAACAAAAGATCAAGCTCTCCTCTGTCTCCACGTTCCCTAAGTGGCACTAAATAACAGCTAGACACAGAGCGACGGTGGTTTACAGTACAGAGGACGATTGAACTAACATGACAATGGGCTCAGAGACCAAAATGGAGATAATGCTGTGGATTCCACTCAAAAGGCAGAATTACTGTGGATCCAAAAGGATTGCAGCACATCTGCCATTCATTTGCATTGTACTAGTTTTTCAAGGAATGAAATTACTCCAAACTTGTAAAACAAGCTGACTCACACAACGATATGCTGGTGTAGTACACATTGAAAACATTAGAAAAGCTCAAATCAAACTAACTCATAAACTACCCCAGAAATAACGTTTTAATTGCTGTTTTCTATATTATTTACGAGATGACATTATTTCTATGGAGGTTATACTGTGTTACTATGTAAGTCCACTGTGTTAGTATGGCCTGATTGCAGACAAAGTACTAACAGTGTGTTTGGTCAAACATTATGCATTCTTATTTTGTGTCATAATGACATATATCTTGTAATTCTTAATTGTCAAAGCTAACTATACGTACATACCCTAAAAAAATTAACAACTGTTTTATAAAGTTATCTATTTTTTAAGTGATTGCACTTAATGTTACAATAAACTATGTTTTTTGCAAGTATAAATCACAAATGCTGTTGCTCTGTCTTCCTTTTTTTAATTTCAATTCATTTGCTGAATTCTAATGAACTGAGGCACCATGCAATCATCATTATGAATTCTGTGTCAGAAAGCTGTGAAAAACACTTCTGAACACTACAGTACTGTACGTAAGAGCACAGCATTTTAATTGACATGTTACATTTTTTAGGCATGATCCTACGTCTAGAGTAATTCCATGCCAGAAAATGTTGACTTTTGCTGGTTTTTACATCTGCCATAATGATTACAGAGCGCCCCGGTGCATTGTGCAGACAGGCACATTCACGTGTTCTTATACCTGCTTTTGACATGTTGGTGCTGTGTGCCAGAAAATGTTTAAAACAAATCTTTTCTGAGGGCTCACTCCGTGTCAACCTGAAGAAACTTAAATTACTGTGATTTTCCACACAGTCTCATAGGTTTACAAGAATTCAAACAAACTGACAGATGCAGCTCTAATGCCAAGTGAAAGATGTGAATGATATATATTCACTGGATAATTATCCTGATTATTATAACCTCCAATAGGGTATCATGTGGTTGTCCAGATATGAGTTATTTGTTCTTAGTTTTCATCTTTGTCTCAGCTTTTAGGGCTAGAACTAACAATTATTTAACCCAATAATTCTCTAGATTGATAGTTTTGCCTATATAAAATGTCAGAAAATAAGGAAAAATATCTATTCCAGTATTTCCAAGTCCAAGCTAAATCCAAACATATTCGATGTTATGTGAAATAAATGAATGTAATTTATATAAATGTACTTATGCAACAACCTTCGTATTTTGAAACAGACTGTCTAAAGAAATTGCTACTGATACTTTGGGTTACTAGGAATGGATCATTTCACTTATTCTGACAGTGAATTCTTCCAAATGACCGGTGCATCTTCTACGATTTTTAAACATACACTTTATGTGCACTTGCAGTATAATCGCAACATGACATATCCTCATCTGGGTTTCATCCTCTAACATTGCTGACTAACCGTAATGCGAACAAAAAGTTTTTAGAAGTAATTAGAGCAAGTAAGAGATGATTTGTCATCTCCCCTGGTAAGGATTTGATATGAAATCTCTCTTAACCCACTCCACAAACACCGCTAAAGCCAAAATCAGATTCTAGTATCTGCAGTCCACAGTTTGCATCCCTATCCATAGGAAAGCAGCTTAGCCTTGGCAGCCATGTGAATTGCTCCAGTGGTAACAGGGTGCGTGAAACCTCTGAACAGAGCTGTTAGGAGCGGTAATGAATGAATAGGAAGAAACAATGCAAATGATTTATAACCGTAATTACTGAAGGCCTCAAAATCCGCCGGTCTAAGTAGCCTTTTGATCATTAAAAGCAGAGCCTATCACATGCTTATAGCTGGTGGGAGTTAACTCAACTTCAATAACCATCAACACTCTGCCTCTATTCAGATCTATGGCTAAATCCCAGGTGAGTGGCAGGTGCCAGCTACAGGGCTGTTAGCAGAGAGCGTTTGTTGATATAACCGTGTTTTCCTCTCTTTGAGCGACTGATCTGCAAAGGTACACATAAAGGCCCTCCTTCAGCAATGTACACAGAGCACTTCGAAAGGAGTACATAAAAATGCCTCTCCCCCCACTCCCTGCAACATTAAACAGTGTGGAGGGGGTGCTGTGGGAGGCGTGGGGGGAGGCTGGGGGACTCAAACAAACGCTGGAGAGTGGCAAGTTTGCATTTGCCCATACCAACAAGCTCCCATCTCATTAACAAACTGCTGAAATAAAACAGTGCTTTTTTGGCTCACAGCTATAAAAAAAATTATCATAGTGATGATGTTCCTCAGCCGTCAACAGAGCTGCGATAACGTTGTTTGATGATGACTTTCCCATGAATGTTAAGCAGCCGCCGCGGCAGAGGAAAGGAGCTTATCAGCGTCTAATGCCCATCTCTAATTCCTGCCCTTCTTGAACTAGCCATTTTCTAACAGCGTTAACTGTCAAATTTACATCCCGTCTTAATGCCACTAAAGAGTAGGGGGGATGAAGAGTAAATGACAGCAGTGTAATGAGGAAGGCAAGGCATTCCTACTTTCTCTCCCCCCTCTTTTTCTCTAAGGAGACAGAGATTTCCACAATATGGGGGCTTTTTTTCCTCCTCCTGTGCCACGGTGCAGTGATGGAGAGCTTACCTGTGAACTTACTGAAGGTGCGCATAACTTTAATTAGCATTGGGCTTTTATGTGAAAAAGGAATTATACATTTTTTCTAAAATTGCAATAGAATTAAATATAGGCAATCAGAATTCTGAAAATGACAGTGATGCACATAAGGAGACAATTGAGATCAAATTGTGCTGAGAAACTGCCATTGCCGTTCATTATCATACAGGAGGGTTAACATGACTAGCAAACGTATCGTAGTGTTTTTGTGCATTCCTTTTCATAATGCATAACAACTGGAAATGACATCCTGTTCCCAATCTCTTCAACCAACCACATTATATTTTTAGTCCTTGGTGCCCAATGCACATAATTAAAAGAAAACAATGTTTAACATCAGTATTTTGCTTCCGTACAACTAAAACAAATGTGTCTTATCAAGGAACTAACCACTTCCCTGTTTTTAAATTGCTATTTTTCCATTAGGTCAATTAAAAATGCTGAACTATTGCAGGGGACAATCACTTCTGACATTCAAATCAAATAAAGGGGAAATTGCCACAGCTTCATTGTTTTACATTGATAAGGTGAAAACATTATATACATACAATTAGTATGGCAAAGCATTTGACCTATTTTCTTTTTAAAACTCTAAAATATTGATTAGGCATCCTAGACATACTTGCCTCTCTTTTCAGGAAGCCTTTGTTTTGATGGATAGTTGTTCTCTATTTATGCAAATAAGACAAGTTGAAAGTGTTCTAAAGTCTGCATGTAATTAAAGATGGCATTTAAGTCTCAGATGTTATCATCATAGTTAATTGATCAGGTCATATTTCCCATTATTCCAAGGCATCTATTGATGTCAGGCAAGGTAATGAATAGTTACGAGGGAACTAACACTGTTTAGCCACAAAATAAAACAAGCTCTGCAGTTTGGATTATAAAGTAGACTGCTGGAGATGATTGAATATTGAAAAAGTAAACTGTGGAATGGTATAAATAATGTCTGTGTAAAAGCAAATGTGATTTCTTCATAATTTAATTTGGAATGGTGAACGATAGGTGCCATGTCATTGTGTCCTTTTACTCAATCAGTGGGGGAAATGCATATTCAATTTCCAATCTTCATTCTCGCACAACAGAAGAAAGGTTGTACCTTCCATCTTCGTCGTCATAATCAACCATGCAAGTGAACCTATGAATATGTAGTCCATTTCATCCGAGGGGTCGGATTCTGGGAGGGCAGGGCCAGCCGAGATGAAATCTGCGCTCATCTGATTGGACCGTATAACGAGTCAAACTGAGCTCATTTCATGCCAATCTGGTTGCCTCCAGTGAAACTATCCAAAAGGCAAGAGGCTACAGCGATTTGGAAAAGAAGAGACAACAGATAAATGGTGAAATGAAGTTGAAGGGGGCCTTCTTACCTTTGAGAAAGAAATATTTCAATTTAAATGTATCACTCCATCAGGGTAAAGTCCTCCAGCTTCGCGGCGCTGAGATTACACCAATTATACATCAAATGGTGAACTAGCTGCAAGTGAACAAATGCCTCGCGTGCTCCCGTTTAAAGGTTGGCTTTATGGCTGTTCACTTACAACCACAATTAGTCTGTCAGGGTGAGATTAAACACACCTTGATTCAGAGTTGTAGTGTATTAGTCAAGTCAAATTCCACATATTTGTACATATTTGTATGTATAATCTGTAATAAACCTTGTGCAATGGCATGTACATAATATCCTTTTAGTGGCGTATGGAGGGAGCAGAATGCATACACTGTGAATAAACTACCTTTAATATATGCACATTAATCCCCTTCTTTTTATTTATACAATCATTATTTCTTTTTTTGATCAGTAACACAACCCGGTAGGGCTGCTCAATTAATCGTATTTTAATCGCGATTACGATTTTGGCTTGCAATGATTACGAAAACAACGTCATCGAAATAAAACTATTATTTTTTTATTATTATAATTATTATTTAATTTTTCAGTTGAATTCTGCTTAAAGCTCAGGGTAATCAACTGTTAAAAACATACTGTTCAATTTTTTTTTTCAATAAATGGATGTTTTCAAAGTCAATGGATAATCGTTTTTAATAATCGTGGTATCAATTATTGACCCAAACAATCGAGATTATGATTTTTGCCATAATCAAGCAGCCCTACAACCCGGTAGACAATTTGCTGCCCAGCTATTATCTGTATATCATATTTTTTATATTTGTACCAGTAGTTCAGCTTGTTGTCTTTGTTTAGCTTTATGTCTCTGTGCACCCTCTAGTAAATGTATCTCTTCATCGTCAATTATTAATTTTAAGCGAGTAGATTTTAGATGCTACTTTGGGATTGCCTTTTCTTATGATTCATACTAAATAGATAGAGAATATCTTTTTTGTTATGTAACCACAACCATGTAGACAATTTGCTGTCCAGGTATTACTTTATCAAAGATATTATCATTTGTTTAGCTTGTTGTCTTTGTTGAGCCCTATGTCACTATGCATCCTTCAAAAAATGTATCTTTTAACCAATGATTATGAATTGTAAGTGTGTAGATTTGAGACACTGCTTTGGGATAACCTTACTTTTAAATACCTTTGTTTACCCCTTACTGTTATTGTTCATATTAAATACAGTACATATTGAATTCAACTATCAGAAAGTAACTCATCATCATTGATTTATTGCAGTTGTTGTTTTACCCCTGAACTGAAATACCCTACAATCCCAGGCTAAATATTTCTGCTATTCCAAGGATTAAATGGTATATTAATAACAACATTTTAAGGTTTATATTTCAGCTAAAAGATCACCTGTATCAGTCCGGGTGAAGAAGGGGACATCTGGAGGACACGGGACTGGTTTGTCTCCATCCCTTCCTCCCGCTCTGCAGTCTGCTGCCGCTGAGCTATGCCTGTGGGCACAATAGATTTGACACAAGAGTGCTGATGAATCTCATCAGTTTAATGTGTTTATGCTCGCTAAGCCCTAAAAGCTTATTGCTGTTCAATGGAGTGCTACAAAGTTACCTAATTTCCCCCCTGGTTGTCTCTTAGCGCGCTGGCACCGCAGACTCCCAATAACATGGTGTACTCCGCAACCTGTGGAAATACAGAGGCCACGCTGTGTCTCAATGATTTGTGTTATCGGCCAGAGAATAGACCTTGACAGAAATACAGATATTACAGGGTTTTTTTTCCACCTTAAATTCAGCCCATGACTGTCTCTCTCCCTCCACATTGATCCCTTTTTACAGCCTTTTCACAGTAAGTACTTTAGTCTTATCTTCGCTGCTCCCACCTCGCCTGTCTCATATTCCGCCCAATAAGGCTGGCTGCCTATATGACAGCTAACACCCAGTATTAATTAAAATGTCATGCCTCCAAATCAATATTGTAAAACAGTTCAAACACAACTCATCACCACTGCTGTGATAAGTGCTTTTGGGTGACAGGTAAGTCTAAAGAAAGAGATTCAGGAGAATGGTATGACGGAATTATCCAGAGAGAACATGTAACATTAAAATGTATGACCCCCCCTATGCGTTACTTCATCACTCACAATTGCAAATTATCCACAGTGTCATGAAGTGTGCTGTGTTAAACTGACAGATCCATAAGTCAGCAGCAACAGGCCAGGAGGCTTGGCGCGAGAACTCTTTAGCTTCAGATGTCTGACTGCAATGCGTTAAAAGTGACTAATGCACACTCATTTGGGAAGAAGGCTGTCAGAGGGGGATTTATCAGAGCCGCTAAAATAGCTGCAATCCATCTGATTACGCTCATGTTAACTCTGCTCTGTTTGGACAAAAAAAGGAGGCAGGTTGTAACTAATGCTTCACAATTAGTGCAAATGTTAGAGCAATATACATGTAGGCTAGTGCAATAGAAAGCACAATATGTGTTACAAGCCAAATGCGTGATAATACTATTCCGAATTGAGGATTGTGGTGCAGCAGAAATATTCCGTCCGGTTATGCTCACTTTCAGGTTCATATTTGTGTCTCTACTGTGACGTGTTTCCATGCTTTAATGTTCAAAAAGCTCTTTATTTTTCGCATACTGCCTGTGCTGCAGCACCTCTTTTCACCCTCTGTCTGAAACCAGAGCCCAGTCTGCTCTGATTGGTTAGCTGGCCGGCTCTGTTGTGATTGGTCAAACACTTATAGATATCCTGCCGCATAGCCTATCACCTATCAGTATGTGTCGGAGCACTAGCCAATAGAAGCGCGAGTGTTACATAGTTATGTAATTATGTTACGGAAGTAAACAAAGGAGTCCAATGGAGGCGTTTCAGGTAGATTTATGCCTTTGCAGATCATTGACATGCACTAAAACCTAAATATTATTCAATACAGGAACAGGAATAACCCAAAAAGCATTTTAGGCATGAGATCAATGATGAAAAATTATCAATCCTTCCAATATCGTTAATCATACCGCAATTACCTTTTCAGTCAACATAATTGCAATTTTTACTAATTTCACAGCCTTCTATGACAAAATGTAAAGGCTTTTGCCATGAAAAGTTTCTGAAAAAGCTAATAAAACAGAAAACAACTTCAATTTTTTCGCAATATTCAAACTATTATATGTGGCAAATATGCTTGATTCAAAACTTTGTGAGGCTGTACGTGTTCACACATACTCATTGTAAGACATTGTTCAGAAGCAAGGCTCAGGATATGGATAGAATGTGACAAATTCTGTCAGAGTAAATATGGTTTAATAAATGAATTAGCTTCATAAATAATGGCTGTAATGACATTTTAGGGGACAATAAGCCTAAGCGTTGTCAGGAAATAGTTGATGTATGAGTTTCATGCCTCAGCGGTTCCTCAAAATGAATAGGCTCGGGAAGATAGCAGGGGCCTGCAACCAGCCTATTTCCTCGAATTATCTACTTGTTGTCAATTTGCACAGTGGAATTACACATGCAAATTGAACTGCCTGCACAAACACCACTTGGAGATGATAAAAACAAATTAACAAAGGCTATAGAAGGAGGATTTATTTCACTGGCTAACCCAGGTCAAGCAATACATGTATTTTACAATTGTGTGTACCCAATTTTGCTGTAATTATATCAGCAAATTATTCTTTGTAATCTTATTATTTTTTCCCCAACCTTCTCCTTACACACATAATTAACTTCCTTCATGTCCCCGCGAAAAAGAATCAGCGTGCCTCTGCATCAGTTTAATCTGATTTGAGGTTTTGTTCTCGTCACCTTTTAGCTGCAATCCAGAGGAAGGTGAGAGGTGAACAGTTTAGTGACACTGTTTAGTGTAACCACTTGGTAAAAGGAGCAGAAGAGACAAATCTACATAGCAGAAGTCACATGTTAAAATATAAATAATCACCTCTTAACATCATCCCTCATGTGCAGAGAGAAATTAAGAGCCCCGGACCTCCGCGTTTGCTATTAGATATCTCATTTACTTTGTACACACAGTGCTAATCTGCACTAATGAATTCTGCCACACCAAGCCAGATCGAGATGACTTAAAATTATTACCACTTCCGCAGATATGCCTTTCCCCATTTGAGGCTCAATTTGGCAGGCTCGCAAAAACAGTCTGTCACAGTAAGATACTAATAATTAGGGTTTTAAGATGATTAGTTTATCTCTGTGCTCTTACAGTCCTGCCTCTTATCCGCCATGGCCAAAACTTAATAAGAGGCTCTAAGTTTTAAACAGCCAACTCCAAGAAGAATTACCAAGAAATGACTGAAATAATGAACTGGAGCACATGCCAGGGAGGGAGACACAGAGAAGGGGAGAGAGGGAGACACAGAGAAATGCATGGTGGGAAAGCTGAGAGACATTAATTCAAGTGTGAAATAGAACACAAAGTCTGGTAATCAATAAGGAAATGATTCAGACCTGTAATGCCAAAATTGTTTGGTGTTAACAAGACTTTGTGACTCTCATTTACCTTCAGACGCTGCCATGCTCATCAACTTGTCACACAAGTAATTAAAGTCATGATAATGCTGAGTGAGTGATACCAGTTTCTGGTTCTATATTTTAGAGGATGACATGGAGATTTTACAAGTTTGAGATGACATTCAATATACTGTAGCATAAGCCTCATCAACCAAGTGTAATTTGAGCTGAATTTTGCAAAGCTGAACTGTGTAAATCTCCATTTTAGGGTACAAGAAGGTCAAGGGGACTGCAATGTCTCCAGGTTGTTGCATTCAATGTCTGGCCCAATTTGTAATTATTTCCAGTTTCTGAAATATAGGATGCAATCAAAGGGATTTGTATTGTATATTAACCTCGTGATTATCTTTTAAATTAATTTAATAATCACCTATTCTTTCAAATGTAAAGGATATTTGCATAAGCCAACCACAAAATCCTACAGCCTCTAATAATGTCTTACAATATCTATCATGACCAACAGTATAAAACCCCAATCCAATCCAATCCAAAATGACTTTGTTTAGTGTTTTTAATTTACAATAAGGGCAGAGGAAGCAGCAAATACTCACATTGGGGAAGATTGAAAAATATTTGACATTTTTACTTTCTGTCAATGCATCCATTGTGAAATTGGAAATTGTTTCTGTACTTATCGGCTTTAAATCATAATTTTGCCAATTTCAGACTGCATTTCATGAAAGGCAAAGTGTCTGTATGGCTGCTTATATTTTACAAGTTTGGCCAATTGTGCTAAATGCAATGATTGGTATAATGTATCATACAATTAAACTATATAAAAAGAAGAATTGTTTAGGAATTGGCACCAAATTATCTTCTTTGTATTAAACCAACTCTGATCATTTCAATTCTTAGCTAGTCCTATACAACACTATAGTTTTAACTGAGATTTTTTGTTTCTTCCAGAAACGTATTCCTCCCAGAGTCCAGCCAACGTGAGCCTGACCTTTTTATATATACATTGGTTAGGTCTCACTTTATTCCTAATGCATATGGCACAGAGAATGCAGGCTATAATTTATGTAGATTATTGGCTTTGCAATAAGATGCAACCAAAAGAAAGCTAATGTGAATGAGTGTGAAAGAGCAATTTAAGGGTAGATGTGCCTGTGCCAGTGCCAGGGGCTATACAAGATTTGCATGCTAATCATTCTAATAATAATGTAATGCCCAAAGCACATTGAGCAAATTGCGAACCATTGGTCATAGAAGGAAGCTTATCTCGCAGAGAACATGACACAAATATAGGTTAACATTTGAATGATTCCTGGTAATTCACGGACCTGTCAGTAGCCTGGCTCACCTCAATTAGAAATGCTCCACAACAGCCTGCTCTGGACTTTACTTCGCTGCAAAGACTAGCTTAAACTCCTTACATTTGTTCGACGCTTCTTTTCTGTCGTGTAAATGTCTTTTTAACGGGAAGTTTACACCATAAAACCGCTCTTCTTGTCAAACACAACCCCAAATTAACCCTAAAATGTTAAACGTTGCTCTTACCAAAACAACCAATAAGAGCCTTTGTATCGCCCTCGTGCTGCGCTCCTCTCAAACGCTCTGATTGGACCATCTGCTCAACTCTAGCTTCCAGCCAATCGGTCCTTTCTCAACAGTAACGTCACAGTGTTTACCCGGAAATGAGAGCCTGTTCCAACAGCCGTAATCTTTAATTTAGCCATTTCTGACTGTTTTCTGTCCAGATCAATAATGCTTTAGCCTATAATCTGACTTTATCTACTGCCTCGATATGTATAGCGGTCTTTTGCCCAAAGGTTTCACCGAAGACGACCTCAGTCCGGATGACGATGAGGATGAAGCAGAGGAGCAGAGAGAGGGAGAGCAGTGTGAGAGCTCTGCTGAAAAGTTGAGCTCTGTTGGGGAAAACACAGTCTCTGTGAAAGAGACACAGTCTACTCACACTGCATGTGAATCAGACAATGAGTCCCCGACATGCAGTATGCCTGGTATATCTCAGGAAATGTGGCAAGTATGTTGGTTTGGTGTGCATCTAAGCTAAGCATTTATTATGTGAAATACTGAGCTAGCTGTTGGTGTACCTGTTATCTTGTTAGTGGGGACTAAATATAAAAGAAAGCTCTGTTTAATCTTGAGCTGTGGATGGTTTAAGAAGCCCTGTAAGACTTTTTGTATCGTAACATAGACTATAAGATGTGTACAGCAGAGGTAGATCAGGGGTAGTAGTTGTATTTTGTGAATGTAATGTTCCTGTGTGTGTGTGTGTGTGTGTGTGTGTGTGTGTGTGTGTGTGTGTGTGTGTGTGTGTGTGTGTGTGTGTGTGTGTGTGTGTGTGTGTGTGTGTGTGTGTGTGTGTGTGTGTGTGTGTGTGTGTGTGTGTGTGTGTTAGAAATTCCAGGATCTACGGGAGAAAAATGAAAAAATTAAGACAATGAAGGTCCCCCAAAAAAGAAAAAGAAGACGACACAAGAAAGGTATCCATCATAGTTACTATAATACAATCAAAATGTAATGTTTGATACGGTATATTGATGTTGGGCCTTCCTTCTGTCCGGCGTGCATGTGTGAGATGTAAATATATAATTTCAGGATCTGCACAGCAAAGACTATTATTTCATATTCTGGTGTTAATATTGTATGTAACAAATCACCCTATTTTCCCTCCTAGTATTACATTACATTACATGTTAGACACTTTTATCCAAAGCGACTCACATACTCAATACTGTGGACAATCCCCACAGGAGCAATTTGGGGTGAAGTGTGTCAGGGACACAACGACATGCTGACTGCAGTGGGACTCGAACTTGCTATCCCCCTGATGCCAAGTCCAGCACCATATCCACTGAGCCACAGCCGCCTAGTAGACATGAAGACTTCTGTTTAGTGACGCTCATATATTTTACAAATATGTAACTGTGTCTCTTATGTCAATCAACAGGAACAAACAGTGAGGAAACTACAGAGACAAGGTACCTTATAATATAAAACATTTCTAACCAGAGAACTGATTTTTTACAACATAAATCCGCATCATTCTTCACATGCAATTGTGTAATCTGGAAGTGTAGTGAATATAGCCAAATCTCAGTTGTCTTGCAGCCCTATCATATAATGATAAAAGCCTTAAATAAATCAGACATGAAAGCTGTAATGTATGATCTAATATGAACAGTTCAGTTTAGTGCTGGTTGACCCTCATTCCTAATTGACAGGAACATAGTCTGTAGGGACTTGGCTTGGGAACTGTAGGGTCACCGGTTCAAGCCCCCGCAATGACCTTAATATGGAGTGTAGACTGCTACTTGGAGAGGTCCAAGTTCACCTCCTTGGCACTGCCGTGGTGCCCTTGAGCAATTCCTTCCCGGGCGCTGTACAATAGCTGCACAATGTTCCTAGTACTAGGATGGGTTAAATGCTGAGGTCCAATTTCACTGTGTGTGCTGTGTGCATGTACATGTGTCTGACAACTAAAGGGGGTTTCATCCTCCGATCTAATAACTGAATGGCTTTTGCCGTCCCAAAATCTATTGCATGCTATATACAATGGAAGTATATATGATATTTAGTAATCACATCCACAAAATAGAGATCATTTGTAGTAACGCAATTATTTACTTATTCATCTATCCATCAGTAAGCTCTGAGCACCGATCAGCGTAGCATCATAGTTGTATTGTGTACTTTCTTTGTGTGTACAATAAGGGCGGTTCAATATGCCAGTATTGACCATAAGCCTTATTGTTTTTAAACGTATCAATGTCGTTTCTTCCAGTTTTTTCGTTTACACAAATTATACAAAAAACTATGTTTAAAAAAACAAATTAAAACACCAAATGAAATGTTTTATACTGTATATGTCGGTGTTACACAGCCCTAGTGAACAATATGTGTTATGCCTAAAATGAAACAGAATGTTACTAAAGAATTATCAGGAAATTAGCTTTATATATCATAAAATATTGTATTTATTATTAATTAATCAATGGTGTTAGTTAGGTACATCATATTGTCTAAGTGAAATATTGAAAGTAACTACAGCTGTCAGATAATTATCCTGCAGTAAGAGGTACAATGTTTACCTCTGAAATGTAGTGCAGTGCATTCGAAGTAACCATACTGTGTGATAGATGCGTATTCAGACTATAGTGAGAGAGTATTAGTCTGCCTTATCACAGTGCTGGGCTACATGTAATGAACATGAACTCTTTCCCTCTGTCAGCAGAGAGCATCAGGAGGAGCATGAGCAGCACTGGAATGAGCTTAAGCAGCATTTCGGTGTAAATGATCGATTTCATCCCCCTGCATGTTCCAAACCCCCTCCGAAGGTAACAAAGACTCCTGCCTTCCAACTTATCTGCTGAGGTTTAATACTGTGTCAGTCGAAGCTGTTAGTAACACCTTCCCATCCTTTGTGTTTCCCTGACACTGTATCCTCTCATTGTTTTCTGTGATATGGATTAGAATACTCTCAACCTGACACTGAGATGAATATTAGGGATTATGTTTGGTTACATTTAGTGATAAGATTAGGATGAATCTCCTTTCTTGTGTGTGTGAGATTAAAGTGAAATGTAGGTATTTTCCCCCCTCTGCGAAAAAGCTAATAAATGTAGCTTGACAAAAGAATAGTACCTGATACAGCCTCAGTGACTGCAGCTAGAACATTTAAATGAATGGTTAGATAATAGACGGGCTTGTGTGAAATTCATCACTGAAAGAAATTATAACTTTCTTTCATTGGGATACATTTCTGCACTTGAAGATGAATGCAAACGCTTGCAAATTGCCAATGAAGCAAAAATATTTGCAAGCTTGATGAACATTATAGCTGACCCACTGAAAGGGAACTGTGCGCAATTCAATTTGAAATCCTTTTAATGATTATTTTGGAGTATTTTGTGCTTAATTTATCTAAGAGCAGCATAAAATTGAGGTTTCTTTTTTGCTGATTTTAGCCTCATTTGAATAAGACCACTATGAAAAAGATAAAAGAAATTATTAACAAGCTGAATGAAACAGAACTTGTCACATCAACATAATGAGGGGCTCCTTTATCCCTCAAATGCAGTTCTTTGTAATTAATATATCATATTTGCTTGTATTCCGCCAAGTCTTTCACACAGTCATTTGAGGAAAAAGCTTACAAAGCAGCCAGATTTCATTAATTCATCTGCAACAGCATTTTACTTCAGTGACCTTAAAACATGTTTCGTGGCATAAAGAATGCTGTCAGTTAGTCTTGTTAGTGAGATACAGTAGACGATGATTGAGATCACAAGTCGGGTCTTATCAGTGTCAGATTTGTTTTTTTATAAACGATAAAAAACATAACAAGCAACTAAAGTTACAGAAAATAGTTATAATTGTGGGTTTTTAAGCCTGATGGTATCGTCCTTGTACTTTTACAGTTGAGTCAAGGTCCTCAGACAATACATCAGAGGGTACACATTAATAATTACAGTCTCTTTCCAGTGTAGTTTTTTTAGCATGATGACATTTTGGGGGCTGAAGAAATCCGGTCCTGCGCTTCCTCAGATAGGCTCATCACAGCAGAACTGCCATCAGTAACCGGGGGCCCTCTCCGCACCCCCTTCTGCTTCGGCCTGTAATGGAAATGTGTAATTAAAGAGTCACATGTATGTTTGGTAATCTCCTGTAGCATTTCTAAGATTTCCCCACTAATATCCAATCAAAAAGGTTTTCATTTGTGAAGGGAAATCTACATATTTGTAGTAATGGCAATCATATTAAAAATAAGGCCCTGGGGACTTTTGAAGTTACTCTTTGATTTTTTTCTCTCTCTACCCCTATTTAAAAAAAAAAAATCAGAATTTTTTTTCCCTCTTCTGCAGTCCGGCCTAGAAAAGAGCATAGAGGGGGCCATCGCTGAAGGGGACATTGCAAAGGCGGAGGAGATGAGCGACAGACTCGCCACTCGAGAGGTACGTTGTGCTGATAAGAGATCTTTGGGGTGCTCCCGCTGTGACAAATCAAGCTAATGGATCCGTGGCCATTTCTGCTGCAAAGACATAGAGGAACAAAAACACACGCAGACACCCACCATTCAGTCCTGCAGCCCTTTTCCATTGCGTTAATGGAAAGCCCTCCCCTTAGTTTTGAAGTGCTGCAGTGTCTAAAGGACTTTTGGCTCTGCTTTTTAATGAAGGGTACATTGCTTTCAAGCCAACTGTTAAATCATTCTCCAGGTAAGAGTTTCATACCTTTGAAGTGTACATGTCCCGTAAATGCAGTGCCTGAAGTTTTGTAACTAACCGCCTTGGCAGGCATCAAGGATCAAGTGGTTTGAAACTAATTTAGCATAAAATGTAGCCCACACACACACATATAATTGTGGTTTAAAAGACATACAGCTGCAGTGTTACTTCTACAGCGGGGGAATTGCCGTACTTTGAGCATCAAAGTTAAACCTCTGTGTTTCATGATGCATGTTGCTTACAGCATCCCATAAGCTTTTATATTTTGTGATGATAGCAACACAACATGTGTTAAACTCTGTCGGTCCTATATTGCAATAGAGTTGCAAAGCATGCTGCTGTTTAAAGTAGAAACACAGGAATCTCTAAACACAGTTTTCAATTAAGCTCGTTTCATTCATCAGTGTAGCATAGTGGAAATGTCTATATACTGCATTACCCACAAGCTCCTGCTGCTCAGAAGAAGCTAGTCAATGTCAAAACTGTAGTAAATTCAAAATGTATCGTAGTTACAAGTGGTAGTTGCTTAATTTTGCCAAAAAGGATAAAGAATCTTAAACTGAAATGGATTTTAAGGAACCCTTTGAAACTTTGGGTAATAAGTGTTTTCCTTCCTTGCAGACCGATGTTCAAATCAATGCCACTAATGCATCTGTACACCAAATTTGAAGCTACAGCTATAGGCCAGTTACAAACTGGAAACGGGATGAAAATAGCTTGTTTGCCTCTGTAGGAAGGGGACGAAATATGGCCAACAACTCTAAAGTTATCTAAGTAACACTTTATATCCTAATGTTGTGCCTTTTTTTCTGGGGTGCACTAGTAACTTCCTGGAGTTTCCATTTGTAAATGTCTCATGATATTGATGATAGTAGTCAACCTCTTCTATGTCACGAGTCTTGGACCTTTGACTTTATCTGGAAGCACCACAGTTTTCTGCATAGATTAATAACCCAGGCCCATCCAAATAGTCAAAGTTGGCCAACTGTAGGTCGTTTATTATTGTACATTAGAAAGATGAATGGGAAATATATTTCTGCAAGCAGAGGCAGTGATCAGGAATCGCAGTAGAAAGCACTATCTGACCTTCATACTAGATAGTTAGCAGGATAATAATATTCGGCAAGAAATTACTTAGACAAACGGGGAAAAAAATCCTTAATGTCAGTAAATCTTTCAAACATCCCCCTCGTGAATTAATAAAAAGGCACAAACAACAAGAATCTGTTTCCAAAAAAAATGAAACAGTTTTATTCTTCATCGAATTGGCATTACATGCGTGACCCAGGTATCTCCAGTGTATAATGGACATTAGTGTGCAGCGTCAGAGCCCTTAAATTCTCCTCTTAACCACTAGCAGGGTGGTCAAATATGGGGAAGTTAACTGAAAGCTCTTGTGAGTGGCACCTGCGCGGTACTTTCAGAAAGCCTCTTAGAGCGCTGGTGGATTGGTTTTAGTCTGAGCCGAGGTTCTCGCCTCCTTGGCACCTGCCTCGCGTCTTGCCAGCACCGTGATGGGACGTGACAGCAGTTTGGCAGCCACAACTCATTGTTTAGCAGCGATAACTTCATTTTACACAAGAGTGTAGTGAGTTGACCATTTTGAAATCCCTTAAAAACTGATGTGACGTTCTTTCTCTTTACTTTTGAATACAAAGAAAGGCATTGCTGAGCATAGCGGGAGTTTGAAGAGAAGTGGCAGCTAAAAGGCCAAAAGTTTGACAGATTCAGTTGGAAAAGGATTCTCTTATTTGTTAAACGATGCAGCCTGAAATGCAGATAGCATTAAGACCAATGTTTGTTTACAGCACTCCTGTTCACTTTTGACAGGAGCAGTGTGACAAACATTTAGACGATCAATAATCCCCGCTGTGGCCAGAATCAATTTCAAGGTTGTAATTGAGTGGCTCATTTGGTACGGGACGGCTTAGATGTTTAATTTGTTTACGGTCATAACACCGAGACATGATTGTGGCAGGCTTTTTACTGGAAGAATGGGAACAGGTTTTCTACGCAAAAAATGCAAAAGCATTCCGACAGCTGTGAAGAACTAAAGAGGCCTGTTTGTCCCTCTAGGCATTGTTTTGTTAGGAAAACGCTGGTACATGTTAGACGACAATGTTTCAGTGTATTTTCATCCTCAATCTAACAGCTTCCCACTTATCTCGTTCAAGCAAAGGGAAATGGAAGGAAGATAGAGAGCTTCCTGTCAAAATCCCCTCTTTTATGAGACGGAAATGTTCGTTTCTGCTGTTTTCAGCTCCCTCAAATCAATTAATGATTTCCATTTGCTCCACTTTATTCTTTTTAATCTGAACATTAAAACAATTTGGTAGGAAAAACTGTTTTGAAAGCTCCTTACAAATTCTGAGATATGTGTTCTTTCATCTGTCAAACTTCTGAGACGCACTGCTCGGATATTCCAGGTTGTTTTTTTGATTCTCATTACAGTTTTTAAATACTTCCCAAGGCTCTAAGTCTTTGTTTTAGATGAATTCATGAAGACATGCTCTGCTTTTAAGTGAAAGTATTAACACCCCCGAAGATAGAGCAAAGAAACCACCCCCTTTTAAGTATCAAAATATTATTTATGTCGACATTGCTTAGACAAAGCTCTCTGATGTATTCATTTAAAGTGTGTTGATAAGGTTTATTTTCTCATAAAGATGTCTGTTTGCCCTTTTGGGTTTATTTTCACAAGCCTAAAAGACTCGAAATAATGTATAAAGCTTCTCACCTCTAAAGGAGGTCTAGTAGTTCAGTAGATTATAAGGTGCAAGTTCTCCAACTAAGAAGACTGGGTCTCCACCCTTTGATTACTGCACATTATTTGACACTGCTGCTAGTTGCTAATGAATTCAGTAATTAGCATAACATGGAGTGACTGGCACATATAGTATAAACGGCTCACTGTGTGTCAGGAGGTTTGATCGCATCCAACAGCTCATATTTGACAGATTGATTTTGCAGCTATTCCTGGTAACTGAGTCAGTACAGAAAGCTGATAACTCATTCGTAAAACACAGTTTCCTATGTCATCTAAAGTGTAGAATGAGCTACGGGGACATTTATAATGTAATGGTTCAGTATGTTTACATAAAACAAAAGTTATACACTATCTCTTTCCATCCATATTTAGGCAAGTTATCCGAATTATGATTATGCCAAGTACTGTACCTATGATGCTTCGTCCTATACTCGAAGCTCGGTGTGTAGTTGCTTAGAAAGATCATAGTAGTATAAAACCTGCAAAGGGAATTCTTGATTGTTTCATGCAACTAACTGGTAATAAACTATAGGATTAATATGAATATTGTTTTTCATTGAGCATTAGGTTTTGCAAAGATTTCTTGAAGCTTCAAATCAACATAAAAAAATAGCCTAACAATCTTTTATTGTCACCTTCTTGCAGATGACATTGAGACATAGGGTTTGACTATTTTTTTTAGGCAAATAGAATAGATAGTCTTACCCAAATGTAGTGAACTGATCTGGATCGTGTACACATTTTGAATTTACAACACAGATTTGTCAGCATAGAGAAAATGTTCACAATCAACCACAGACGGAATTTCAACAACATGTGTTAAGAATAATAAGGGTCTAAATGTGGATTTGATTTTGATATACTTTATTAATCCCTGTGGGGAAATTGTTTCTCTGTATTTGACCCATCCTAGTGTTAGGAGCAGTGTGCTGCCATTTTGAACGGCGCCCGGGGAGCAGTATAGGGAACGGTGCCTTGCTCAGGGACACCTCGGTAGCACTTGGTCTTGCCGGGACTTGAACTGGTGGCCTTCCAGTTGCCAAGCCAAGTCCCTAAGGACTTCCCCACCACCGCCCGATCCTTGTGGAACTCCACATGCAACGACTTCTATGTATGGCCTACAAATAACTTGGGTGATTCAAACCAACAAACTACTAGGTTATCACACACATTAGCTTCAAAGATATTTAAATGAATCATACATCTTTTAAGGTTGATATTATACATATGGTTTTCTTCACCCAGATCGGTAATGCCAATACAATTATGAACTAATTGAATGAAATGTGATGAGCCCATGCAGAGTCAATTTGACCTGATGTTGCTGTACCCTAAATAAAGACAATGGCTTCTGTACACCACTTACTTCGTCACACATATTAACCTTCTCATTGTAGTATTACTTAAAACATTATCCTTACCATAAATAATGTCTTCCTCGCCCTTTTTTCTCTTTGTAAAACAGAGCCACTGAGGTCTTTTGAAATAGTAAGGAGCTGTACTTTATATATAGTAAGTGGGCATATTTCACCACAAAAGACTGTCACGCCATGTTAGAGCTTACAGTTCCCCCATAGCACTCATCACAGCTATTAGAGTGGCATTACCACTTCAAAACAGAAACTCTCTTAGTCTATAACAATAGTCCATTGTATTACTTCCAGAAGCTAAAGAATATGGAAAATAAAAAGTAGTTTAATGGCTGCTGGCCTCTTAAACCAACAGGAAAGAAGAAAGCCTGCAATGCCACCAAAGAAACAAAGAAACATGTTCTAAAAAGTTGCATTTGTTGTTGGTTTGTGAAGGGCGAGAGAGCAAGGCACTACGGAGGTTGAGTATATTTCAGCCACAACTGGTGTTTCACCATTTTTTATTTAAAACACTTTCTTAAATAGAACGTATTATGCTTATTTTCAGGTTCATAATTGTGTTTGGAGCCTCTTCTATGACATGTTTCCATGCTTTAATGTTGAAAAGGGTATTTTTGTACTCATACTGCCTGAACCTCTTTTCACCCTCTGTCTGAAACCAGAGCCCAGTCTGTTCTGATTGGTTAGGTAGTCGGCCCTGTTGTGATTGGTCAAAGCCTTAGAGATGTGTCAGAAATGTCCCACTTCTTAGAAAATCACGTACAGTGTGTTGGAGCGCTAGCCAAAAGAAGCGCAAGTGTTACATTGTGATGCCACTATGACACCGAGGTAAACAAAGGGGTCAAGTTAAGGCATTTTAGGCAGGGGGGAGTGTGTAGGACAGAAACTCCGTGGAGCTCTGGGATTTTATCCTTTGCAGACCTTTTACATGCACACAAACCTATATAAAACACTACAGGAAAGGGCACATCTCAAAAAGCACAATAGGGCCCCTTTAACTAGATGGAGCTACAGTGTAACAAATAAATTGAACTTGAACTCATTATTTACATTATCTTTAAATAATGTATAAAAGAGATCATGTTGTGATTTCTTTTTTTTACAGAAGATCTGTAAATAAAAAACATTTGTATTTAGTCTCTAGGTGACCTCTTGTAAGCCAGTACTTCTCTGCAGCACCACAATACTTCATTCTGAATTATATTTTTCACCAAATATTGCGCTTACTGTGATTCGATACAATTGCGTTTCATTGTGCAGCCACAGATCAAATGCATTAGGGTATAGTGGATATTTACTGCAATAATCTTACCTCAAAGTTCCCTTTACATATCCTTTAATCTGCTGCTATGTTTCCATTTAGCTACGTCAAACAGTTTGTGTATTCACTCTGTGATTTGAATCCGCTTCCAAAGGAACCGATCCAAAATATTATGGGTTCTTATTTGACCTATGCCACAACCTTTCACCAAGGCTCATAAACAGTTGACCAGTCGTTTTTCCCTAAGTCTGCTGACAAACCAATAAAGAAACAAAACTTCAAAATGAATCTCTTTTTAAAGCGGTTATACATTGTATAATATTATAGCATAAAATCATGCTGCATTTACTAGTCTTTTCCTGCCTTTATTGTGTTAACTAACCGTTCACTAATGCCTGAAACCATCTGCCTCAACAACCCTAATCTAGCCTCAGTTTTGACTGGTACTTCCTGTCCTCTGGATGACCTTTGGCTGGCGACCCCCTCTTTAACTCATGTTGAGCCAAATTAACCTGATCAGCTTAAACTGTTAGAAATGTGCCCCTTTCTAATAGTTAGATCACTTAATAATGAACCTAATGAATATGTATTAACTGGAGCCATTTATGCTTTCTGTAGTGTTTGAACTTGCGGATGGTTATAATATCCCTCATTATGTCCTAGCTCGTATTTCAATAGAAGCAGCAGCTGAAAGGAAAAGCCCCACTGTCCTTGAAATCTACCCTTTGGAAATCCTTGCCTTAACGCTGTGAAACAAAGGTGTCGCGGCATTTTGTCGGAGGAGACATGGTGGCTTAGTTTAAACAAAGAGCTGAACTAAGAGTGTTTCATGATATTTGTGTTATTTAGCACCTTTTATTTTTCTTCTTCTCACCATCTTCTCCCTGCCATGCCCCGTGTTTGTAATCAAAAAATTAATGAGCACCGCTTTTGTTCCAAAGTAGGCTTTATCAGATTCTGACGTTCCCCCGCCCCATCGCTCGGGCCCCCCCCTCCCCCCAGGCCGCCTCACAGAGAGTTTAGGGAAACTCTCCCCTTTGTTCATTTCTCCTTCAGCATAAGCAATTTATCACTGAATGAACTTTTATTGTATCTCCGGATGACTCACATTACATTTTCGCCCATTCATTTTGAAATGGATTTTTAAAATGGGTACTAAGCTTTTATCAAATGCCTGGGAATCTCATTTGGATTATTGTATTTCATTAATTACTTGATAGACAAAGCATACTTTTCAATGTAGATTTGTGTGCTGTTTAATTAATTAGCATGTTTTCTCTTTTAATTAAAGCATTTTTTCTTCAAATTAAAGCCCACAGCAAAACACATATATAATTTGTTTGTAATTAGGCCTTAATTGGTGGTAGTGGAAGCTTAGCACCCTCGGTTTCTTTTTTCATGATTGCCATTTTTATTGCCAGTCATTCATTAATTAAACTGTTTTTTCTAATTAGCTTATAAAACTGTTGATGGCATATTATTCTAAGTGTGAGTTCAAAGCTTGCTAATAAGCCTACGCTACTCAGAAGAGGCGAGATAATGGAATGTGCACAAAGCGGTCAAACTTTTAGAGATTTTTTTTGTGTCTACTCCCTAAAGATGATATGTCATGTGTATCTTGCATCAGATTACTAATAGAGAAAAATGTAGACATGGCTGTTCTGCTGTGCCTTCCCTGGAGTCCCTTTTCTTTCTGCTTGCCATGTAATTCTGTTTGTCAAAGTGCAGGAAAGATTATACAAAACACATGAAACAGTGTTGGGATAACTCTAGGGAGGTTCCTGCTGTGTTATTTGGACTTAGCTTTGCATTGGGAATCATGTCGTTTTGTAATTGTTAACGCTTTCCCATTATACAGTGTTTAATTGTACTTGCTGTTGCTGACTTACGTATTTGGGGACTCATTTCTGAAGTAGAAATACAAGTTACAATTTCAGATTGAAATCTACTGAGCAGTGTTTGGATGGAACTAAGTGCACTTTATAAGTAATGAACTTAGCTATCAATTAAATCACTTTTATTTTGCTCTTCATACTAAAGGCGCGTAGATATTCGCCATATGCAGCAGACAAATGTCAGATGAAATGTATTTTTGTTTGTTTTTATTGTCATGCCGTTTATAATTTAACTCTACTATAACACAGAGAAAAGTGTTCTACTTATTTGTGTTGCTACTAAATAAGCTGTAGTTATTTGACATATTAAGATTTAACTTGCAAAATATGGGATGATCCTATAAAATATGGTGCATTATGTTATGTTAAACCACGTAATGGTAGAGTCATTTTGAGCTAACACATTTAGTAGGTCAACAGAAATGTATCGGCGACTATTTTGACTAATAATCCTTTCATTATTTTCTTTCTAGCAGAAATGCCAATCATTCAATGCTTCCAGCTTCTTCATAATTAGGATATTTCACTTTCCTGTATCTTAAATTATTGAATTATTGGGTTGGACAATTGGTTGGACAACACAAGCTATTTGATAGGCTCAGGGGAATCTGCATTTCTCACTATAGATTACCAACCAAACAATTAATCAAGAGAACAATAAGAAGACTAATCAGTAATAAGAACGATCATAAGTTAGCTTAAACTACTACAACAGTAAAATTCTGCCAGCACATCCGTGCATTAGTAAGAATAAGCTTAGGGTCAAATATATAGTAGTATGTCAATTGCAGCAGCCATTTTTATGCAAGAGTACTTTTGATTCTTCCACTTTATTATGCTAATATTTCCTATGTACGTTTACACAAGTAACCTTTCCAAAAAAACAACATTTGGATAATAGATTAATAGATTGTTTTAACCCTTTAGGTGTGTTTGTTCACATGTAATCGAGTCCATTGTCTTTTACAAGACCTCGAGCTAATTCGCATCCTTTGTGTTCACTCCTTTACTCTATTACTTGTATTGAAATGAACTAACTGAATGAAACTCTCTCTCCTTTCTTTTTAAAGCGATATGGGTGGTATTGATCGACCTCTTGATCTGTTGACCCTGTGTTGCTGCAACACTGAAGCTCTGCGGCCACATTTGTTCTCCCCCTCCGCCTCAGTTCTAAGAAATGATGCTGCAATAACACACAAGCCGCCTAATCTGATATTCATTCCTTTCTTATACAGCCCTGCTTTTCCAAAGTTGACTAAGGCCACATTATTTAGGCATTAAGGTAGTGTGATAAGGGAATTAGGCTGGTCATTAATCGTTTACACGTCAAATGCAGCAGAGCAGCTCGGGGAGGTGATTTAGCGAGGCAAAGCCATATAGCCCTTGTTAATCCACCTCTCACACGTTTTAATTGGAAGGGGCTTCCTGGATAGGAAATGTATGAATGGGTTTAAGGCCATTTCTTTCCTTAAAGCCATCATTTATTTCTTATTGTTAAAAGCAGCTTTACCACTTTATCCACATGGAGATGTATTTTTATCACCTTCCATTCAGCTATTGTCTTATTGCACTTGCTGTTTAATTGCCACAGTGTTTTTTGTGACGAGTTCCTAATGCTTCTTTTATTTTAAACATTTCACAATGATGCAATATAACAATGAGTGTGATAGAGGTTTATCTTGTGCAGGGCTTATACAGATTTTATTTTGCGTTCAGGCCCCATGTTTAGGTCTCCACTTGAATCTCCATGACGACCCAAACATGAATGAACAGAAAACGGTGCTGTTGACTTAACCCTCCTCGTGGCCCTAAGCTGCTGATGCTGCAGTGCCAGCATTGTGTGTGATGATTTTTTTTTGCTCTCAAATCTTCCAAAGGTCAGAGTATTAATCCTCTGAATAAACCTTGTTTTTAACACGTCTGTGCCCAGGCCACACACGAGAGAGACACAGAGACATGGCCTGTGATGGACACTTGATTGTATATTAATGCGAGGTGGAGTGGGAGGAATTGTCTTTAAGGAGCCACACAAACAAAGGATGAAGTCTGTCTCCTGCTTTTTATTCCAGCTCTCATTCTTATTTCCCACCAGCCTCTGATGTGAAAGGATTTGCCACTAAGATGCACGTAAGGGGAGGGGGGGAAAAAATCCTGAAAAGTGGATCAAAAAAGTAAATGAAAAATAATGTCATATTACGGAAAATATGAGAGGCTAATTTGTGCCGACTTTTTGCTAATTTTGTTCTCGCCACAGAAAGAGGAGCCGTCACCTGCTCGGCGCCACAGCGCTGACAGTGCCAGTGATCCATGAAATAAGCTGCCGCTGGCTTTGTTCAGATAAGAATGAACAAATCTGCACAATGTACTGCTCTCGGAATCTCATTTTCATACTTGCATGCAGGCTAAAAGAAATAAGCTGTTTGCAGGCTTGATTAATCAGACATTTGAGGGCTTTTTTTTTTGTCTCTTTGATCTGCTCTGTCTCCTAGGTAACTTGGTTGACATTAATGTTGAGCCCCAGTAAAGACAATCAGGGATTGTAGACTATACTGATAAAAAAAAAAAAGGAAAGACCTATAATGCTTTAAATATAGTAAACGCTATGTTGTGAATTTAAAAGAGCGGGGGAAATGAGGGGCATGGAAGTGGGTTTTAATTTAGCTTTTGGAATGTTTAGGAAGGCGTGTTTTTCTCCTTTTTCTCAAGACCTTTTGCATTTCAAATGCAACCCCACAGGAGAGCAGGTTAATGTGGGTAATCCTGCTGAAGAAAAAAAGAATCTCTGCCTGTAAATCTCCAAATGGAACCGTTTAGCATCATGCAGTTTCATTTCATATGCCCCCCGAATGAGCTAAAGTGTTTTCCCCCCAAACACTAGAGAGCAGGAGCTGTTTAGATTTGTCAACAATTTAATAAACGGCCGGTTTATAATCTCATTGCTGACACTCAAGAAGCATTTAGCACCTACACCCTCCATCACGTAGCAGGGAAGCCTTTATGTGGCTCTATCTGCTCGCAAATCGCCTGCAAATGTAAAAGCAATCGCCCGTTATAACTCCCTTTTAAGAGCAGCGAACATGATTTGAGGAATAAAAACCTATAAAATGGCAAAGAGCTGAAGAGCTGTCATAGTATGTGCGCTTCAGGTTATGCAGACGCTTTCACAAATCTTCCAGTGACTATAGATGAATGCCTTGAGGGCCCAGCCAGAGCCCAGCACTTGCAGCCAGCCGGAGCCCTTATCTTAAATCCAAGCAAAGTACCATTAATCTTTTTGAAAGACCTTTATGGCTTTTAATGTATCCCAAATTAGAACATTTTACACCCTTGGTTCCTGAAATATGGTGATAAAAAGCCTTTAGAGTTTAATTTCTCCTGCCTGCTCGCTCTGACCTGCTTAATCCCAGCATGCATTAGGAGATATTTTAGTTTCAGTCTTTCTAATAAAGTTTATCCCACTTAATTATAATTGAAACATTTTTTTTTCAGCAGGTCTTTTTTTCCTTCTTCTTTTTCTTCAAGTGGCGCAGTGGTGGCACATTTCTTCATTACCTTAAGACTCCCACCATTCCACCCCACACCCCCCACCCTTGATTGTACTGTGAATATTACTAGAGAATTACCCAAAGGTTTGGTGAAATAGTTCCAAGTTGTTTATGGAAGTTTGCCTTTGCTTGAATAATACATCTCTGGAGTGACGGAGGAGGAGGCAGGGCTTTTCCCTTTGTTTCCCGTGCTCCTGTGCGACTGGGGTTATTGGGATTATTCTGCTTCACAATACATGTCGTCTTCCCTGGGATTTGAATGTTTGCCTCTTGCTGTCACGGTCATTCTCTTCACTTCTGATTTCAGGCATTGCCTGCAGTACTCCAAACAGAAAAGTGTCTTTTACACCGGTGATGAGTGGGAAAAAATGCCATTGCAAGGTTGTTGTGGAGAAAATGGCAAAATGCTGAATTGTTTTCCTCATGGTTTATTTACCCCCTTATTTCATTTGTAGATTAAACAAGGGGGGGAAAAGCAGTAATCAAAGAGAAACAATGAGCGTGAGACACTATTTGCCATGAGCTAAAAAAACATGACTTCTCAAACAAAAGGCGAAATAGATTAGAATAATTGTAATAAAAAGGTGCTATTGTAATTTATGGAGCCATTGGGCACGTCACCCCCCACTCACATATTCAACAATAACCTTTTTGAACGCTCTTATTTAAACTATATTTCTCTACCTATTACTTTTCATTGAACATTGCCCTATAACATATTTCGAGAATGTGGGCCGTTGCAGTTTTTTTAACAGCTTGAATTGTTGCAGTTCTTAAACCGACTATCAAAGCATTGTCAAAATCTAAGTTGTAATGACTTATTCATTATTGATAATTTGTCACTAAAATAGGCCATCGCATTATCAAAGAGCCCATGGGGTGGTCTTCAAATGTTTGGTTTTTTTGACTGACCAACTGTCAAAAACCCAAAGATATTAAGTTGAGTATAAAAGAAGACAACCAGCAAATACTGATGTTTAAGAGATGGAATATGTGAGTTATTGACATGTTTTTATTACTTAGCAAGTGAAACGAACAATCGATTGGCGACATTTTTGCTTGACTGGGCAAACAACAAATGTTCAGCTTTAATGTCTGTTTCAGAAACAGAAACACTTTAATTTACAGGGGACCATTCAACTGGGAAGGAGAGGAGTTGTTTGTTGTATGATAACAGATGCGCATTTAACAGTTGACAAACCCAACTTCTTACTTTTTCATGAAACAAAATGCCAAATATGTATATTTTAAACCATCATTATGAGTTCATAGACATGTCAATTGTCCAAATATTATTCTTCACTTGCTCTTTTTATTCATATTTCACAGGCTGCTGCTTCATCAGTGTTGCATCATGCTTAATGCTGCATGTCCTACAGTCCTAATGCAAAGAGTGTTTAATTCTCGGATATCAGGGTAAGGGTGGTTCTGTGTGGAGGGGCCGCAGACACACTGAGGAGAAGCCACCCTGACACATCAGTCAGGCAGAGAGCCTTTTTTGTCGCACAGACTGATTTCCATTCTCTAATGAGCCTCTCCTCTGTCTGCCTCTAAATAGCTGGCTGTGAAAATCGCTCAAGCCGCTGATTGCCGTGACTTTGTGCAACACAAACAGGAAGAGGAAGCTTTGAGGGCAGCGCAGAAGAGGAAGAACCAAATATCCTGGGGGTAGGACATCTCTCTGTGTTTGTGTTCACCATCATTTATCTGCCATGACACTCGAGTCCAGTTAAGGTTGAGCTATGGAACTGGGCATTAGAAATTACATTTGTAAGCTAGATTTGATTCATACTGTATGGGTTCAGTTATTTCATATTTTATTTTCTGTTTTTGCAGGTTTGAGGCCAAAAGACGATGGGAAACCAAAAGCAACATGGGCTTCATGTGACAAACACGGAGAAAAACTCTATTTTTTTAAGTGAATATGATGTGGTGTTTTTTTATGGAGAACTGATCCTCTTTGTATATTTTGAAGGCTTCTCAACAGCGCAGTGTCGGGGGGGGGGAAGTCACACAGTTGGCTGAGGAAAAACCAATCCAGAGAGCACAAGAGAGCGAAAAAATTATGGAGCATTCAAATTAATTCCTAAGGCGCCCATTGGTGTCTGCATTGTGTTATTTTTCATTACATTTCAGTGATTTTAAGCTTTCTGGCCTTTTTCTTTCCCCCCCTTCAAATTAAATATGGTGTACATTACTGGATGATGCGTTTATTTATTGCTGTAAAGTGGGTTAATCATGAAGGCGCTCCTTTCTTCTTCCGAGGAAGAGAAAGGAAAGATTAGGGCCCTAATGCAATGTACAGGATAATGTGCGATAGGATTTGGGAGAAGAAAATGAAATTTGGCTGCTGTAAACAGTTGTGAGCAGTTGTAAACTGGAAGTTGGGTGAACGTTTTGGGGGTGGGGAGATGTAAGAGGGGGAGCTTTGCTGTTGGCCCTCACCCATGCTGGGAGACATGCTATTGTTTCTCAATCCCGAACAAGAGGCACGCGCTGTTTCTCGAAGCCTACACTCGCCGCTCATTGTGTGATGAGCTCTCTTCAGCATCTGTAAACTCGCGTCGATTCCTCTCACTGCCACTTTGATCTTTTTCTTTTTTTGTATCTGTAGCTCTTGTGAAACGCTCATTCAGATTCCAGGAAGTAGTAATTGCAAACAGCACGCAAAAAAGCAAAAGCATGATAATTACTTTTATTCATAATGCGTGCTTATATATATTTTTCTTAACCATAGAAAATGATTGCTTTGCTTCAAGGTAATGAGAATTAAAATTAATCCCACCTAAGTTGTTGCAGTTTGGGCACTTTGTCCCCCTGTTCTCTAGATCTGCTGTGGAGGCTGAACAAATAAGAGTGACATTACCATAACATCAGAAATAAAAAGTTTGTAGACAATTAGGAACCAAAACACCTGAGCTGAAGAAACCTAGATAAATGATTAAAACCAAATGCTGATTTTAGACAAATCTAGCTTTTTGCATCCTTCTACATCCGAGCCAATCACATGACTGTGTCTGAGAGGCTGTCAGTGGGTGAGAATTGGTGCTAATTAAACTATTAATTATCTCTGTAATGAGACGCGAGTTAAAACTGTGTTAAGCACATCAAAGTACAACATGGGATTTCTTCACTTTGAAGACTGCTATGAAAAATATATCTTGGCTGAAGAGTGAGGAAACATCAGAGATGCTTTAATAATGGGACAAAAAGTAGTCACATTTTTAGAGCCTTCAAAAGCTTCGGATAACTCCTCGAGAACAACGTGTTGTTTGAGTTATTTCATAAACATTGTTTTTTTTCAGTATTACAGTTATTATCTCATTGAAAAACAAAACAAAAGGCACGAAGCATCTGATAATATGTTTTTCCGTATATGAAAGCAATTTTTAACAGCTAGTAGTTGTCAGTGAACATGGCGCAGCGCTGATCCAAGAGCAGCCGTATCAATAGCATCTCACTTTATTAATCTCTTGGAACACAGGATAATGCCCTGAGCAGAGATGATTCTGCTTTTAAGCTGGAAAATCCACTTCCCCCTCTCAACATGTTGAGGAGATGTTTTCAATAGTCTGTTCCTGCAGGCCAATCTTAGCCCCTGACCTAGGCTGATTTGTTGTGAAACGCGGAGACAAATTCCTTGGGCACATGTCGAAGCACTTTGAGGGAAAATTGTTTGTTGTGTGGAGTGGGGGGCTGCGAGGGGAAAAAACAACAACAACAATCCTATTAAATGGTTAGAAAGCTGCTGTTGTATGAAAGGGAACATGTGTTGCCGGTAACACGACATCAGCACTATCACTCGCTGCTATCGCCGGCTGGAAGAGGATTAACTCCAAGGAGAGATCTCCGAGATGCAGCTGATAAAGGCAAGCGACGTTCACAACACCTCGCACCTAACACAACATGGAGATCAGACGTGGTAATGTTGCTTTGTTTGTGCATTGTTCAGGGGTTTGATAACAATTAAGCCGCGATTTTTTCAGTTTTTATGGTGTAACTAAAACTTGTAACGCTTCCTCTCGTCCTCCGCTTAAAGTCAATATTAGATTCATGAAATGTGTGACCTTTAAAAGGGCATGGTTGACTTCTTTTTATCTTCATTTGGGGACTATATTACCTAATCACTAGGAAAACTACTGTATGGAGGCCCTGAGATGCAAAATTACATTAGGTGCAACATTAAAAACACAATATATAACATTTTTTTAAATAGAATAAAAAACACAACATAATCTTCCAATAATGGAATGGGCTAAATGCAGAGTGAGTGTGACGATTAAAGAGGCTTTATTGGATTCCTCAATTCCTTTTTCCAACATTTCAGAAAACACATGACTGACTTCTTCATGCTTGTGACAAAATTGTGAAACCTTATCAGTGGTTTCAGACCTTTCTTCATGATTTGTGTCTTCATAGGTCAGGCAAGGCGGGATGTTTTGTTTCCGGTTCACCACCCTCACTTCTGCTACCACATATCCTGATGGATAACTGCCATAAGTATAGCATATACCATTATCTTCTGTCAAAACCAGGCTTTTCCGTAACAAAATCTGAACCTAACAAACGGGTTCAAGGAAACAAGCCTAATTTGGCATCTCGTTTTAACATTTAAAAACCGAAACATTTGCTTGACGTTAAATGGAAACACGACTATTGACATGTTTTCTTTTTTGTCATTCATAATGTTTTTGCACTTCAGGGCCACCATATATGATATCATGTAAATGATGAGCACATTTATGTACACAAGGTGTATTTGTTCCCTTCTTCTCAAAGTAGCATAATGTGGGAGTGACAGGCAGCGTGGCTGTTGACATATTCCCCGGCTGATTTAATGACCTGTTTAATTCTGGCATGTCTGTAACCCTCTCGTGTTGTTTTGCAGTTTTAATTAGTGTAATCATCACTCTTGAAGAAGGCCACAGGGTTGTTTAATGGGTCATGTTTGTCAAGATGCACAGAATTATAACACAAAAGATATGCCATGCATTCAGCGACACTGTCTTCCAGTGATTATGGGTGTCACAATTGATAATTAGAGAAATAAGTGATTCGTCTGAAAGCCAAAATGAACCTCTGTGGTGTGAGGAAATTAGTTTGACAGTGTTTGGAGGAGCGGTATTTACACTGCAGTGTGGCGGTGTGGGAACACTTTACCACTCCCGTGCTAACTGAAGCAACGTGCACACACTTACTGCTGTTTCTGGACGGGTCAGGACACTTTTGATGTAGCATCTGGAGCAGCAACTGGATATTTTCGGTAATAGCCAAACTTCTCATGAAATTATGAATTTACTGTTTCATTCTGCAGGCTTTTGTCACATGATAAGCAGAGGTTATGGTTCCAATTTTCAGGCAGCAAAGTACAAAGTGCTTCACTCGTTTTCCTCAAACTGTGGGAAATAGGTCAAGCTTACATTAACAATTTGATAAAGACTGTTTAAATGCACATCCTTCCGTAATTAAAAACCCATACTTTAGTAAGCGGGTTACTTATACACCCTCTTAATTGTTTCTTTGTCAGAAACTGCTTGGAAAGCATCTATTTTATCATTTAGCATAACTTATAGAACAAAAAATGAAATATGAACTTTCAATTAATTTTCTTCTATTGCTATCGCGAATAAAAACATTCCCAAGCACAAATATGCTGAGCATGCACTCATTATGCATTCATCTTCACTCTGCAAACCACATACTGCATTTTTATCCGAATGAATTATTAACCAAGTTAATGAATATTTTATTTTTCTTTATGGAACCATTTAACAGTCCCAACAGAGGTAATGACGTCTTACGCAGCTGCAAGTACCTGAAGAGAGAGGAGGTAAAATCGGACAACCAGGTGACTTTTCTGCAACATATGGGTTTATTTTAGGATCTTAAAGCTTTTATTGTGGTTTGTATTTAACAATAAATGTTCCTTTATGTTCTCTCCTTTTGTTTTAAACAGGGATTTACAAACTGACCTGTCTTTATTTCCGCACAGACAGACCTTAGATCCCTTTGTATCTTAAGAATGGACACAGCATGATCTAGGGCAGCCGGGGGGGATTTACACTGAGCAAATGGATTTAATGGTGTAATTAACATTACCTTGATTTGTCCCAGGAAAGACCCCAGCAAGTAAGGCTTGTGTGGTAATTCATTGCTAAGTTCCTGTGAAGAACACTCACCTACTGTAGAGCAGGGCATTACAAACACTGGCTGATTAGAAGGGAGGAGGAAGCCGCTACAGACTTGTTATTGATCAATTAATACTGCTAAACGTGGCTGTACTGCAACAAGACAGAAGCCGTTCAAAGTGCACTGCATTAACTCGTAGTTCTATTTGAACCTACACTTCACAAATGAGATGAAAATTGTCCCCATTGAAGTCAATAGTTTGTCTTTTAACAAGAAATATGGTTATTTTTCACAATTTTGCACCAAATAATTATCCTTAATGTCTTTGAATGTATATTCGATTATGTTTGGTTCTTTCTTAATGGCCAGAACCTCCATATTGCTTCAATCAACTGGTTTATTCGTTTTTTGTATAGTCACAAATGCTCCATAGATAACTGAGGCATCTCAGTGATTCCTTAATGATTGTCTACGTTGTCTTCATCTGAGAATCTAAATCTAACCCCACCACTGATTCCTCATAGCTTTTGGAATGACAATGAAGTCCAGTCATGTTTCAAGACCGAAACAGTTCATAAGTGATCTTCACCAATTTCGACCTGCCAGTCTTACTGCTTACTATTTCATTTGTTATTAAGTTTATAAGTCTTATGTTTTTCATTTTTAGGCTGTGGGGATGTTATCAACATATGTTAAAGTCAAAAGGCCAGTTGCAAGTTTAATTGCAAGTTATTCTATTATTTGGTTAGGTTAAGACATGTGACACGCGTTCATACATCTTACTATATTAAGTATTCCTATCAGGTACTTATTTTTACTAAGCTACATATACAAAAAGTAATGTAGTGTTATGTAAGTTAGCTGTAAAGAAGGCTAATATGTCTGTATTAATAGATACTGCTTATGATCAATTTGTCAACTCTATGTACGGTTGAAGTACAATGTTCCTATGTAAAACAGCAATCTATTTAGGGACAACAATTAGAAGAAATACACATAACTGGCTCCTATAAGTTTGCATTGAAAATTCACAACGGTCATTTTTGAATCACCTGTGTATTTAAGGGTTGAAAAACGAGACATATTGGAAAGGAAAACGATTTTATTTATTTTTGCGACCAAGTTTTCACCCAAATTTGATCTCATAGCTTTAACAGTGATTGTAGTTTTCGTGTTGACTCCAAATCTTCATTAACACAGTAATGTCTGAGCAGTGCAGCAGCACTACTGTGGATGTCGGAGGCTTGTCTCACAGTCAGGGCAGGCCCTACGAGCCGGGAACCAATTTGTGTCCAAACCCCAAGAAACTCCAAACTCTCCCAAGTAATTCCCTCTATTCCGACTCCTTAAAACCTTGTCTCGACACAAACAATAGCAACGCTTTGTAAAAGTGACTCTAAAACCTCTGCCAAGCATAATTTATCATTTGAATGACAATAGACCACTTAGCACAGCCTAAATTATTTCGGTGCTCTATCTGCTACTTGACTGTCTTTGTGTTGTAACAGCAGACGGCAGACGATCATTAACGCCACAGGGTGATGTGGGGCGCCCTTATCTCAGCCCGGTCCTCAGAGGTCACTGCAGATAGAAACTGCTCGGCCGTGACGGCAACAACTTGTTTTTTTTATTCCGAGACAAGTCTAAGTCCTGACTTATTAGATTTTAATGCCGCAGAGTGAATAATGTAGAAAGTTAAATTATACTTTTATAGAGGCTTTGTCATGCGAGAGGCTTTATACAACACATTATCTTAAGTGAACCAAGGAAGTTCAAGGAAGTAGGTTTTAGTAGTTGAAGCACTTTGAGCGGCTGATATAGGCTCACGTTTACATCTGAGAAGGATTCAGTTCACAGGGATCACAGGATTCAAACAGGAGCTGTAGTCACTGATGATGAAACACTTATGATTCCTCTTCGACTCTTGAGTTTCTCCTTACATTTTACCCACACTTTCATTAAAGTCTTATTATATTCACTTTTCTTACTGGTAACAAATCCATTGTAAGGACCAAAAACAACAAATGGATCCTAATAACAACTATTGTCTTGAAAATCCGGATACATTGAGGGCACAAAACAAATCAATTAGTCACTTTTGCACTGAATATTCTTCATTACCAGACACAAACATTTTTACTTAATCGCACAGGTACATCGGTCTGCTGCAGGAAATTCAAAACCAATTGTGTTTTAGTCCCCGACAAATATACCCTTATGGTTGTGTTTCATTTGCAAAAAAACGGCAGTGCCTAGCTGTTGTTGGAAATTATTGAGTCTTTTTAAAGGAAACTATTTATTTATTTTTGTTTTCTGATTTCAAAGTCCGGCTGTGTAAGGGGAAGTCAGAAAGAACTGCAAGATGAACATGTAACAATGTAAAAACTGTTTTATTCTGTACAACTCTTTAATTTGCCCTTAATTTTGACCAAAACTTTATTACATTTTTAAATAAATAAATAAGACAGAGCAAAAATAAATAATGATACTCTGACATTTTATTGTGTAGGTGAAATAATAACACACCCAGAATGTATCTTTTTTTTAAGGGAGCACTATTCTATTCATAATCACGACATTCCACAAAACATAATACTTAGCCAAAGATTAAAGCTCATAAATCAACACTGTACATCTTGTTCGTTTAATCGTCTCAAGAAACACTTTTAAATATGAGAAGTTGTGGATTGACAGGGGCTGGAATATGTTGGCAAGAAGGGAAATAAATGTATTGCCAAATTAAGTAATTCAAATTCCATTTTGAACCATTGGCATCCTCAAATATATTTGGTCACCCTATTGCTCATGTAAATAAAACTGAGATTATTTGATAACTACAGCATTTTAAATGTGCTGTAACAATAATCATTTAAACAAAGTATTTTACATTCTCATCACGATATGACCTAACAGTAAGTATCATGTTCCCGGCAAACAGGTACTAAATTCCTTTGCGGTGTGGCTTTGTGGCCCCCATCGTTCCCGTCTTGTTCTCCATACAGTGATAACTGCCATAATGAGATTGAGAAAAATTAAGAAAAGGAACCCAACCATCTGTATAGCTCACCATGGTAAAAGGCTGAATGCTATCAAGCCAGAATTCAATCGCTGAATTAAACCCTCTTTGTGTGCGTAGGGCTAGTGAGTACCTCACACTATATTCATTTAAAAAAGGCCTCAATTTAATTAGTTCTCATATGTTGAAAAATTCATGAATTTGTCTGCAATTCCTAATGCCATTGTTCGGAGTGACTTAAGCAGTGGTGTTAGGCTTTCAGGCAGTTTGGAAGGAAAAATAGCCCCCCACAAAAAAGAAACAACTGTTTATGTAAATAGACACTGCGTGTTTACTTGGTGGAAGAAAGCGAGGGCCCTGAACAGAGTGCTAAGCTTAGCGTGGCTCTGCCAAAGGGGACCTCTCACCATCAACTTCAGTCTTATTAAACTGATTACCAACTCCAGCTAATTAATCAGAGACAGTGCCCTTTCTTGTCATGCAGGGAGGGAGCTCTGCGTGTCTCACAGAGTTCCTCTCTCACCGCCTCCCCCTCCCATCTGCTCGCCTCTGTTCCCCCCTTTCTCCCTTTTCTTTCTCCAGCTTTGATTGAAGTAGGGGAATGGTAATTTTCATGCATCATCTGGGCCGGCAGGATGGGAGGACAAGTAGTAATTACCTTAAACAAACAAGGCCGAGATTGCTTGAGAAGCTACCTCTTTATTCAAGCTTGAGAAATAAGAAAAACAGACCGTGAGCAAAATGGTTTCAAAATACATTTTACGGGCCATTTTGTTCATTGTGTTCGATATGGTTTTCGTCTTAGATAAGGAGTCCACCTAAACATCCTAAAGTGAAGACTTGAAAGTAATTTAGTAGTCTTTTGGTTCAGCACTGTAATGTTGTAGGGTCCGTATTTATAAAATGTTATTTGAAAGCATTTGGTATAGCAAGCATGTGGATGAGCACATCTTGCAGTACCAAATGCAAAGGGAGGCCAGAAATACAGTAAATGCCCCACCTGCTTTATAATCTTTCTTCAAGTCTAGATGAGTTCAAACAAATTTAAACATGTTGTTTTAACCTGAAAACACATGGCAGTAGTTTTGTATGCATGTCAAATGTTCCATTATTTTTGTTCTGATGTATATAATTTCGATCATATAATAGTCATTAACATTAAGATCATTAGGAAGTGGAAATAGTAATAGTGAAACCCATTGGTTTGTGGACTACAATTTTGAAGCCCAAATTTGGAAAGCCGTAATCAGTACCCCTAGATCTTAATACAACAATTGAATTCACAATGTAACAAAAATATTGATTCAATTCAATTCAAAGCTAAACAACATCTTATAGTAGCATTTTGTCAATCCCAAGCTAGCCATGCCAGATAGCATACCCTTCTTTATCGACTATTTCTTGTATTTACAACATCAATATCATGCTGTTTTGAATAAGACATGAAATTAGTGATTTAGACCGTAAAAGCACAAGGAAAATGTCAACATACTTTTAACTTAAATGTTTTAGCAGCTCTGTTAGCATTTAACGATGACTGAACAAGACTTACCATTTCATAACTTCAAAACTGCATCGAGGACCAGACAAGTGTATATCTAATAAATACATGCCCTATATATAAGCAGGAGGTATATGTATATAGATATGAGTATCTGCTATGAAGTCATTTTTAAAGTAAATGACTGCTAATGCTGTCGCAAGCAGCAGCATCATTTATTTCCTCTGTTTAGGAACTAACATAGTCAAATTGGCACACGGATGCTTTCCCCATGTTTTTACCAGCTGGTTGTGAACAGCATAATTCAAACAAGCAATTATTGGACATTCATTAGGTGAGTTCATGCATGTAAACATAGCCCATGTGTTTATCTCCGTGCATTCAGTCGTTTATTTCCTGCAGTGCTATTCTTTAACTGCTAAATTTCCCAGAGTGCAAGCCTTCACTGATCACTCCTTATCAAACTGCTCACTTCCCTTACACGCTCCAAACTGGACAGATTTAAGGCCATTACAGACATATACAAGTTTATGTGCAACAGTTTCTATCTTCATTGACCCCTGTGTTGGCAATGCGTCATTTATGATAATGTAATTGCTTTTATTGGCTAATATAACAGTGTTAATGGTAATGCTGATTTATAATTGGTCCATATGTTTGTCCATGTCTACTGTATTTCTCTCTACTTTTGAAAGATTCTTTTGTGTGAACCAAATGACTTCTTGTCTGAACTGTATGGCCTTTTCTGTTAAGGGATGTTTTGACTTGATAATAACACTTTTATTGATGAAATTAAAGGGAAAATAACATTAATATCAAATAAAGGCCAGCAAGGATAGGTGACGTATGAATGTGAAGCATACCTCAGCATTTTTAAGAGGTGTTTCTAAGACGTATGGAAAAATTGTATATAAGCATGGGTTTGTGTAGTAGCCACATACCAAAAAATCCATAATCCATAATTTAATCAAATTAAACAGTGGTAAAATACTTAGGACCATGGTGCAGTGTGAGTATCCAGTCTGGGTTTGCCTTAGGAAAGATGTGCTTTGTGTGGGAATGGGGCTTGAGAAGCTCAGATCCTCATCCTCCCAACTCACACTTCCTGCTGTTCTTGCTGATTGTGCCTTCTTTGTCTTAGCCTGATGTGCTCGCCTCCTCCTCCGGAGAGGCTAATGCAAGCCCTTTTTTTCTCCTGCAATCTCACCAAATGCCAAGTGTAACTGGTGCCCCTATTGCTCCTAATTAATGTGTGATTAAAGAGAGAAATAAGGGATTCTACCAGTGATTTGTTTTTTCAAGGAGTAAGAAATTAATCCCCTTTGGATCTAGCAGAATCATTTAAGGATTCTCCTTGTTCTGTTTATCAAATAAACCAAGTAATTAGAGACTTTAGATAAGTAGGCTAAATTGATGCCCGCCCTATGTCTTCCCGAGCTAGTGTTCGCTGATAGAAACAGCTATGTTGCTCTGGTAATGTGCAGCATTATACTTGTCCAATAACAATGCCCTTTGTGTTTGGTAGCCGCGTAATTACGCCGGGGAGCCTCCTTGACCTTGGGAAGCACATCTATCTTACTTGCGGATCCGTGTATTTCATTTCTTAACCCACAAAGATACATCACAAGGGAGTTTACTGACATCCCTGTGAATGTAATTCAGAGTACAGACTACATTACTGGCAATGCGTGATTGTGTAGTATGCAATAGTGCAGTTATCCGGGCTGATGATACACGCACAGCCGCCGGCTATTTAACAGCGTAATCCTCAGCTAACTTATTGTAGCTCTACTGTATCTGCAGAGGCAGCAGTGTGGTTTTTATTACTTTCACCTGAGTACCCAGGGGAGGTATCTTATCTCCCCCACTTGGTTTTATGTAGTTTGGTTTTGAAAGGTCTTCAAATGTTGGAAATTTGAATTTAGGCTGCATGTCTGATCAGGTAGACACATGAGGTGACTTCACTTCGCTTCTTTGCAGCCCCCCCCTCCCTCTCTGTTAGCAGGGGTCAGCATTGCTGGTGTTGCATCAGTGTTTCCAGCACTGCACCTGCAGCAAGTGCCCAGTCTGAAACCTCAAACAGACACTTTGAAGCGGAGCAGGGCCGGGCTGTTTAAATGACTTCATCTTGTCCAGGTAAAAGGGAAAATGTGAGATTTCATCACAAACAAAAGATTGAGGATGTTTGTAACCTGTTCCTGCTCTTTGCAACATTTCTGCTTTCATTTTAATTACTGCATATGAGTTATAGGCCTACAAAACCTGCAGGTGTCAGGAATGTTGTTTTTGTAATAGGTAGGTACGCGCACAAATAACAGACCTAGCTGTATTAGCAACATCTAGCTCTTTGCCTATTGAGTTTCC
>NC_136909.1:65623038-65775481 GCF_949606895.1 Notothenia rossii | reverse complement strand
TTGTCCATGGTCAATCATCTTAGAATTGAGCCAGTCATACGTAGAAGCACATTGTAGTAAGCTAGATCAATATTGATATAATTTATTGATGAATATTGTCGCAAAATGGCATGTAATTCATGAAAATATATACAGTATGTTTTGTGGCAGAAGAAATGCGTATTACATATCATCTGGTGTTTCCTCTGAAAGTAGAGCAACCAGGATTAATTAAAGAGATATGAGATTCATTCAAATAAATTAAAAATAATATCACATGTACAATTTCATCAATTGGTAGCCATGGCTTGTTGAAAATCTCATTGATTCTAGAATTTAAGGGCTTAATTTAAACTATTGTGTGATGTCACCCAAATGCATCAATTTTAAATTATCTTAACCGTTCACTTACCTTGTTGGCTATAATGTGCTTCAACTATTTTATTGTAAATATGAATACGTTATCGAAATGTGTTTTAATTCATGAAAATATTAGTGAAATATGTTCGATTGCTTCCATACATACTAGTATTACAGCCAAGTCAATAATCTCATGTGTGGATTGAACATTAACCAAATATATTCAAATTGTTCAAACCACTGTACGGTCAGCCATGTTTACCTGCTCAGTAAGCTGTACAGTGCACTTGTTTTTCCTTCCTCTTCCTCTTTCCTCTTCTACTTCTCCCTCTCTTTCTATTTCACTGACTTCCTATTCCCACACGGTCTGTCTGTGTTCTTTATTCTTTTCATGGCAGGCCTCGCGCTGAGCTTCCCTCTAATTAGATCAGGAATTATGGTATGGATTAGGTGATGGAGGGGCATGCCGGTTCTTCTGACCATGGTAGCTATTTCAAAGTTAGGCGCTTAATTCCTTACCCCCCTCCCCTCTTTGCTTTGCATTATAACACAGCTGCAGGAAGAGTGACAAACACTGTTAATCTCTTGTTTGCTGGCAGTCCATTACAAAGGGTAAAGCAGGATTTTTCTCTAGCACTGTAAACACTCAAAATTCAGCATTGTCCATTACCTCTTAAACACAGCTGATAACAAGCATCATTAATTAAACTGTGGGAGTAAGTGGGGTTACATAAATTGAAATTAATAATCGTGTGCAAACAGAAATAGAATGCATGTTTCCGAATTGTTCCCTCGGAAACTCCCAAATGTAGCTACGTAGATTAAGAAGGTTTGGCTCCTGTTTCGCTTGTGATGTTTCCACCAATCCAGGGATAGGTTTAGTCATGGAGTGCTCTTTTAATTTGTTTGCCACATTCTCAAATTTTCCCCGAAAAATGATCAAGTAGGCATTTAATTACTTTAAGAAAATAAATCACCTCCCATAGCTATTGTGCTGCTGCCAAGTCTATTGCACATAAGCTGCAAAGAACATGAAATATTTCACCACTTGTATTTCAAATACCCACTGTTGAGTCAATTTGAGGCAGACAATGGTGGGAATTATTGACTCCGGTTTGTGGTAAGGAGAAAGTGCAGCCTTTATTGGCAACTTACCGCATGCTTTTGACTTTCTGGGGGTTGATAGACAATCGATATGCTTTAGATGCTCATTGTTGGCCATAATGTCATATCTAATTACGTCATAATAGTAATTATGTAGTGTAATCACTAAGTATGAGAGAGGTGTAAATGTCTGATGCATGATACAAATCAAGACTAGCATGTTGTGTTTAGAGTGTTGACATCACAAGAAACGGCAGCGTGCCCTCAGAGGACTTCAACATGCCTGACTGAAGACTCTGTTGTCAGGGAGAATCAAGTTAAGACATGCCCATCTACATCTGACAGAAGTGGAGAAAGAAACTATACAACCAAATGTTTTTATAATTGAATAAACTTTATACATTCAAAGCAAGAATGTAATCATTGGTCATGAATATAATCCACGGTCCAAATTTGAGCACAGGTTAACATTGGCGACTCCCATAAGTGACTGCTGGCACTGCAGATGACTGAGATCACTTTCATGTATAAATAACAGACACTCTGGGCCGTAATTTCACCTCTGGGAAAACACCAATCCACCTGATGAAGACTGATAATCAAAATCTGACAGAAATCTCCAAAACTCCCTAAAGGTGATACCAAATCCCTCGTGGGCCAAATTGAGCGATGGGTTGGACAAACATCTGCCAAAAGCCACAGTTGAAATCCATATGGCTGGGACTTAATTGGCGCGCGCAGGCCCAGGCTTGACATGAACATTGATACATAACAGCCTGTGTGGGTGGGCATAGGTGGCTGGAGGTTTGAGGTCGAGCGTCGGTCCCCTAGGGTCGTTACCGTTTCACATTGGGCGTCGTGGAGCTTATCTAAGAAAGAGGGAAGATCTTAGGGCATTTCCTGCAAATGGCATGTTAAATGTCTCATTAGCTGTGGTGACCTCAGCCTAATCTATCGCCCATTTCCTTACGGGGAGAAGAATTGCAGCCATAAGACAGTGACTTATCAAACAGACATGAAGTGAAAGATTTTAAACGTGCCATTTTTGTTTTGTAATACCAGTCAGGAATCTGACATAACAAAAGTGGCGAGGGATCGCTGGTGAGTTTGGCGGGTTTGCTGAAGCCACAGTAATACGAACCACCGTTTTTTTTTACCCCTCAGGTCCTACCCACATCGTAGAAGCTTGATTCATTAGGACAGCAGGTCTCTTGAGGGAAATCTCAAGGGTCTTCTCTAACCAACCAAGCGACTGGAATAGCATAGAAAACACACTCCGAACTTCAACGTACTTCACTGGAGCACAAAACTACACTGACATCCTTTGAATGTTGTATTTTTCTTTTACTTTTAACATTCATTCATGGCAAAACAAATGAGATCTCCCAGTCAACAAATTGCCGTAAGCGCTCCACCCCCAGAAGCCCTTGGGAATTTCCATTAAAGGCGTTTGAGTCAGAATCAGCGTACAAATAAATGACGCGCTCCTGGGAAATCACGGCAACAAGCAGATACATGTTAAAACTCAGGAGAGAGCTTTTCGTTTAAACTGGAGAGGGCTTTCCAAAATCCAGATGTGGTGAAAGCACAGACGGGGCTCAGGCCTCCTCACCAGTAATGAAGCAATTAGACAGACAATTATGAACACCTGTGACGCTGATTGGCACCATGCGGCTCCTTCTCCTTCAGCGGCGCTAAAGACGCCTGAATGTTGCTAAAGTTAACCTCTAACAAGGCCTGTAATGACGACGAGGGCCAAAACACACCACACTGATGCTCACACACACATTCGCACACTCACAGGAGGTTCGCATTAGGAAGACGGGCTCATCCCACACAGCCGGTTGCGTCATGTATTATTGAAAGCAGCCCTTGTATAAACACAACTCCAATAAATTGGGGTCTCAATTTTTCTGATTCATTAAGGTTAATGCAGTTTTAATTAGTGCTTGATTTGAAGCCCATTAGATGCAATTTAGACCTCCTTTTTAGGGAACCTGCAAAACGACATTGCGTGGGATTAATAAGATAAAAGGAACAAGTTGGAATTGTAGTCTCTCCTAGACTCAGGGATTCCTCTCTTTTCACTGTAACCGCTTGTTTATTTGCACAACCGCTTTGAGGCACATTAAAACAATCTAATGAATAGAGAGCTTTGGCTTCAGGGATTGCATCACCCTTTGGATGAACAAATGTAATGGTGGCTATGGCCTGATTAAAAGGATGCGCAGGAAATAGGCTGAAACAGCTGAGGGCTTTATAATTATAAACCATATAATAGGGCTTTTTTTATCGACCAGAGCAACTACAGCTCAATCCTGATTCTCCTGTTGGTTTACTTTAAATCAGACTCTGAGGTATGGTCAAAAGGAGAACTGTGCTACTTTAGGGCTATCAGAGATGCATGTGAAGCTAAGTGCACACGGACAACCCTAATAAAGGGTGATAGAAGGATTATGGTAATATTATACTTCAAACCCCTCATTTAGGGACTGCATGTTTTGCTCAATATTATTTTATAATTTAAGAGAAAGCATCAAAACTATATTAATATGTTCTTAAAGAAAATCACCAATTATACTCCTTTTTGCAGTACAGAGATTAGAGGAGTATGTATTTGCCCATAAAATAGCACCATCACTTAAAAATAAATAAATCATGGACTAATAGAGGTTAATAACAAAAATACATTAACCACACTGTTTTGCTGATGATCCCCACTGACTTTATACTGTAGCTTATTCATTATAAGCAAATTCAACATATCCCAATTTCATCTCCCATTGCTAACTTGTGAAATATATGTAAATTGTGGAAAATCTGCTCCATTTACTGATACTTAGCAAAATCCTTAAATCATTTTGAGTTATTTTGTACTTTTTTGTACTTTTGATATGGAAATCTGTTGTGTCTGGTAATCTGGTATTATCAGCAAACTAAAAACTATGGGCCCATGAATAGATCCTTGTGGTACACCATGTGTGCGCACTGGTTTCATAATTACATATTGCTAGTTACACTTGTATTAACAAAGACCCTATTAGTCTTAATTTAGATAACAAAATGTCATGACTTAAGTGTCACACACTTTAAAAGAGGTCTTAAACAGAAGGTACCAAGTGCAAACGCATTGTTATTATATCTGTGTATTTTGTTAGACACGTTGTAAAAATATTGTATATTACATAAATACACCACTTGTTTAAATCTATCCTCCAAATACATAAATAATTCTAAAAGGAATAACATATTCAGGAAAAATATAAATATATGTATTTAAATCTTTTAAATCCAAAATGAAATGAAGATACATTTTAAATACATGTACATAATATCATTTATAAAGAGATGATAACTGATGTTTAAGTTGCTTTCAAATGCAAAAATACGATGTCTTTATATCTACTTACAACTAAATTGTAGTGTGATGTATTGTGATAACTATCAATTGACTATTTATCGCTTATGAATCATATACTTTGTAGTTAAGTTTTTAGTCTTAGATTGCAATTTAAATGAACTTTTTTTTGTGTATTGCTCACAGACTTGCATCTTTACTTGCTTTGACAAAAAGTGATACTTCATTTCTAAAATAAGGTTATATCTTCACATAATGAGACTAGAAGCTAGGACTTACTGTATATGTGCACAAAACAGTCTGATTATCCTTTTACCATGAATATTTTTAATTCAGCTGGGCCACATTGGTGCTTGAAAGCATCTCGCTCTCCTATAATGTAAAACATGAAAACCAGAGTGAATCCTTAACAGCCCCAGCAGCTTCAGCATGCAGCCTTTTGAAACCGTATCAGTGGAGATGGCTGGACAGTTATAGAGTGTAGAGCTGAACTGCTGACAGCAGGAGTCACAATACATTAGCAGACGCTCTAAATCGCTGCTCTTTCTGCATGACAGTCCCACTGTACTGTTGAATTGTTAACACACATTGTTTGACATTGTCACAGCTACATCTCCCCCACCCCCAACAAGGTTATGAGACAGGTGGAGCTCCTGCGTTTGTCTCGCAGGTTGTGGTGGAGGGCTCTCAGTTTTGCATGTTTTTAAATTGCCACCAGAAGTGAATAAAATGGTCCCATGTGTAAACTCCAGCTCGGCGGGCCCACTTGAGAGACCTGAGATCAATTTTGGTGCATTTATTCTCTGAGAGAGGCACACAATGGGAGTTCGCTGAAGATCAGTTTTCAATTGGATAATAGGGTTGTGAAAAGAGGGGATCTAGAGGGCATTGCTTTCACACATTCTTATGGCTTCTTATCTCTGAAACACGAACCTGTGTACCGCTTCAGTCTCAACACCTCCAAAAGCTTTTCCCCCCCTTAAATGAAATTCAATTTGCACCTAAAATAGTGTTATGTTGTGCAATGCTATATTGTCAGACCACATAGGAGTTCTTCATAATGAGTTATTCAAACAAATTGAATGAAATTATGTCTCTGTTTTCTTTTAATTTTACAGTGATTTGCGTCCAAAGTCTCCATTATCATATTATTTCAACAAAAACGCAGGCGACTTTTTTTTTTCTCTCTCTATCTCTCTAACTATCTATCTATAAAAGAAAATCCCATTTTAGTCTATTATTTTTGTATATTACTATTTTTTCTTTTTTCAGATCATTGTACTTACTTTTTAAATATTTATATTTGTTGTAAACATTTCCTCATATTCTTTTTAACAGTTTTTTAAAATAGTTTTATATACGTTTTCCTCTTTTTTCACAACTTAATTACATTTACTGTGTTTATGTAGCACCATTATACACCAGAGCGAATTCCCTGTGTAAACCTCCTTGATTCTGTTTCTGACTGCAGCTGCTCGGGGTTTAGAGGCTGCTGCTGACTCTGCCCTCCACCCTCTCCCCTCTGCAGCCACTAGATGGGGTATGATAACCACACAGAGGCTCTCCCTGTGGGACGCCTCCTGCTCCGGTGGGTGCTGCGACTCATGGGAGAGGTGAGGAGTGGAAATTGTCTGCCAGATTTACCACAGATCCCAATCAGCTTCTCATTAGTTTGTATTGTTTATTTCCTCTTCCAATAACTCCTTAACTAATCTAATATACTCACTTGTAGAATAAAGTATATAACACATATTGAGCAACAGTTTTACTCTACTGGCACCATTGCTGATATCAAATTGGTTTTAGTGGCTGCAGATTTTGGAATTGATATAAAAATTCAAAAGTATTCGATTAACCTAATAGTTTGGTTATTTGGCACTTTAGGTTTTTCCATTTTACTGAAATACTTCACTTCCTGCATAAACAATTTATATTAAAAGTGCCTGCAAATGTTCTTTGATAAGAAGAAAACATGTCATTTTAAAATCAATAAATTGTAGTAAGTTAAATCCAGTTTTTGTAAAAAGGAAAAGTATCTCCACTTTAAACACCTTGATTTAACTTGATTCAACAGTTTCTTTTACTTCACCGGATAAGGATAAACACTATATTTGTTCATTTCAGTGGTGTTCCATTTCTCTTAAAAACACTGTCGTTATTTTTCCATGTTGGTGTCCAATTTGAGTGAAATTCACAGCTTCGGTCTACTTTGATTTAATTGACGGTCTTTGAGAGGCTTCAGTCACGTCCCACATCTTGTATGGCATACAGTACAAACACACCGATGGTTTACAGCCGGCGCGGTGTTGCAGGGACATGAGCCTCTAGCCTCTGCCTGGATCATAATCTGACTCGTGGAGCAGGGAAATACATTTTAAAAAGTTTGTTTATACTTTAAAACTGGATCTCCGTGTAGTCTAATTTCTAATATATTTGATAAATTAAAACAGATTAAATCAAATCAAGCACAAGGTACCTTTTTTAATACAAATCTTAAAAAATAAAACAAAAATTATCATTTGAAATATCATCTGTGATGGGACAACACCATAAATAAAAAAATATTTAATGTTATTAATACTTTGTGGCTTGAAACGGCTATACTAAGATGTTGTCTCCTGTGTTAGCGATGCCCCAACTTAGGCGCAGGGTCTCCCAGGGGCTCGCAGGGTTCCCCAGTATTTAAGAAAAAAGGTTATTTCATTATTTTAAGTACAAGACTTTTAACCTGTAACATGATCGACATGACTAACTTCTGTGTTCAGATATGTATTATATTATCTTGTAGCTACGGATCATAAAATAACACACATCTTCAGTTGAGGATCTGTCTAAACAGCATCTCAACTTTGATGTGTTATACATTCAACAACATGCCCACAGACAAAACAGTAATTGCTTTATAAAAAATAATTTAGAAAGGCTCCATATTTGCTTTTTGGAAATATTATCATTTACCCAGCTGGACTGCTTGTGATCATAAATTGAAGCCATGAATGTTTTGATAAATAATGTCTCTCTCAGCTTTTTTTACACAAGTGCTTTTGATTGGTTGATGAATCCGTCAGAATTCATAACATGCACTGTACTTGTGCCTCCAGTCCTTGAATCGGTTAAACAAATATTTTGGGGTAGAAGATGACCTCTCATAATTGCATTTCTCCCCTGCTTGTGAAGACTATTTTCAAAGGCTACTGTATTTTGTGTGTGTGTGTGTGTGTGTGTGTGTGTGTGTGTGTGTGTGTGTGTGTGTGTGTGTGTGTGTGTGTGTGTGTGTGTGTGTGTGTGTGTGTGTGTGTGTGTGTGTGTGTGTGTGTGTGTGTGTGTGTGTGTGTGTGTGTGTGTGTGTGTGTGTGTGTGTGTGTGTGTGTGTGTGTGTGTGTGTGTGTGTGTGTGTGTGTGTGTGTGTGTGTGTGTGTGTGTGTGTGGGAGACACAGAGAAAGAGAAGAATATAAACAGCAACATCATTGGATTCATGTTTTTGTGCAAGAAAGCTCTCATATTCTGCACCTTTTATAGGATAGCTTTGAACTGTTTACATCCCTGAGCAGATAATTGTTCCAGATACCCGCCGTTTTATTGAAAAGTATTGGCAGTGGAGCCCACAGTAACAACTCTGTTGTGGTTATATTCTAATGATCTGGGTTAAAAAGGGAAAGCATTCTCCTTTATCTGCATTAATGCTTGAAATGGTTCACAGAGAGTTCATTCAAATCATTGGCCAAAAAAAGATTTATTTTGCATGGGGCTCCTATGTCAACAGTAGTTACAAGAATTACTCTGGATGCGATCCCATTATAGGATGTCAAATATTTTGATGCTATAGGTAAATGGCAGAATGAATGTGGAGGACAACAACAGGAAGGCAATTCTGCAATTCCTGGATGAGAGTAAAATAAATATATATATATATATATATATATACAGCCTTTGCTCACCTCTGCAATCTCAGGGCTCACCCCAGCCAGCAATGTAATACTGAACAATGAATTTTAAATAAAGTCAAACATTTGCTTCATGCTCCTCCACAGTTTAAACAAGACATTTCTGATGGAGACGTGTGGATTTATTGTAAGTAAGAGATATAAGAGATAACTTAATCCCCAATTGGATTGTAAACCCCACCTCCACTTCACATGGCTCCACCCCGTCGATCCGCTTTCTTGACCTTTTGTCTCATTTCTCGCCGGGTAATGAATGCTTTTGGACTATTTCAGACAAAAAGATCTTTCACATAGTCCGCAGCGTTGGAATGTCATATCAGAAAATCACCCAATCAGCATGCTGGTGTTGAGAGCAAACAGAGAGGGAAGCTGCGGCGTGAGCAGAGCAGCGGTGGACGGGGTCGCATGGATGTCAATATAATAGACTGGCTTATGATGTGTAAATAACACACCACTTAATGGTCCTCTCCCACTCTGCAGAGCATTTTGAATCACATGGAGGGGCAGCAGCCTCCTCTCCGTGGGGGCTCGTCATCCACTATTCATCCGGCTCGCCTCTCACTTCCACAGAATATCACAGAGACAGCTAGGAGAGATTTAAAAAAACAACACTAATATTAGAAGATGCCCTGACAATAAATAACTTATTTTATATTTTTGCATTTGGGACAGAGGTGCAATATGTTCTTATGTTAAAAATGACAACTACTCAACCTACAGTACTGTATGGACAACTCTGTCTTTTTGTTTTTACCTTCCCTACTCTCTTCCTTTATCACAAAACTGTTTTTAAACTAAAAGATATTTCAAGAAAATACTTTTATTGTTGTGGCATCACCCAAAAATCTGCTGTATTAGTATTTTAAATGCAACAAAGAAATTGTGCTATATTACTTCCACACATTTCCTTTGAAAATATATATTTCAAGCCTTAATCTACTGAAGATATTCATGACATTTATAAATAGGCATAACTTTTTACAACTTTTGTAAATCTATAACTTATAGTTGCTAATGAATGTACTTCATTTAAGCCACATAATATGTTTTAGGAGACATTTGTGTCAAAAGGAGGACACTTTAGAATTAAAAATGAAATTATTATTGTGTGCACTCTTTTACCACGTTTTGCATAATTCATTTTAATTCTGTAAATGCTTCTAAAAGTGTTTTTTTTTCATTGTCCTCTTTGTTGCCTTTAAACTTATATTTTTAGAATAAATATACCTAACAGAATTGTGACTCCTTGAACATTAAAATCCAGCGTTCACTAAACATCATAATTAATTCTTCCAGATGAATGACTACACACAGGGTGGGAGACGTATTTTAAAAAAAAAACATTTCCAAAACAAGAAATATGCCCCAGAGACATACTCTGACACATCGGGTAATATTTTGTGAATTAATAATTAGCCAACAATGCACACTTTTTTCTTTTAAAAATGTTTGATGTTGGCTGTCCTCACAATGGTGAAAAAAACACCATGACATTTATTGCAATTTCCTTGAAATTACAAGACTAAGTCAATGACACACTCACTGTGTATTTGCTTTTATTTGTTTACAAATTTGAGAAATTTTGACGTTAACACAATGCAATGCATTCTGTGATAATTACACACTCTGTGGCATGCAAATGAGGCCGAGCTCTCTGTAGCAAAAAGTTATGAAGAGCTTCTGCTAATGCCAAATTAAAAGTGAATAATAATACACACACACACACACACAGTAATGTGACGGCAGTGCAAAATACGCACACACAGGTAAACACAGGGTTTATATAAGCTGTAATCACTTGGATAATAACTTCCATGATGACAAGTCATTCACACCTCTGATGACATTCATCAGGCATCATTACTGTCCCTTCCATTATAGACCTACTGTATAGTTGCTACCCCCCCTCCTGCAGTAATAAATAGATGTGAACTCAGTCGGCATATCACTCAAGAGCCGTCTTTGATTTGGTCACTATTTCCGTCAGACCCAGGAGAGAGCAGCAGTTCCCACATCCCCTGACCTTGGAGTCTCTTTAGAGCTCTTTCCAAAAAACCCGCCGCTCAAGGTTGCGTCCAATCTGTCTGTTGTTTTTCTACATTAGCAATCGTCAACCCTGCTTCACCTCTCTTGAAAACTAACACCTGAGCGTAAAAGGGCTGCAGTGAGAGGTGGCGTGGGAGTGTAGGTTGAGGTGGGTCAGATAGGGTGATCAAAAACAAAGCAGAAGGATAAAAAATATAATTTTACCTCCCCCGTAATCCCGGGCCTCCGCGGATGACCTTTGATCTGGCAGCATGTGTGGTATGCTGAGCCGACTGCTCGTGCTGCATGCGCTCTGATCCTGGGAAGCAATCACCGAGCGCGCCGCTATCAGAGAGGCTGCTGGGGAAACACTCTAAGCCCGAGTCTGGAGGTGAGCGCCGAGCAGAGGAGCAAATGGGTAGGGATGGAAGAAATAACCAAGTGCAGCCAACCACATAGAAAGCCTGATGGGCCGGAGCGCTGCATGATAAAGGTAAAGTGGACACTGTATCTACAACACAGCCTGAGGCCAGCTGTGATTCAACACCACACCAACATTAAATGATCTTAACTGCTGAAATGTTGGCTGTAAGAAGACAATTATTTTTATTTCAATTAAGAACTGTATTAGTGGGCTAGTTTATATAACTCGAAATGACATAAAATTGTACTTGTTAGCATGATTTGAAATGGAAAATAAACAACTTATGTTTGTTTGAGTTAGAATAACTTCCGGCGCGCTTTTTAAAAATAAAATTCAAATACAATCAACACAAAGATATATTTATATATATCGCTTTATGTGTTTTCAGAGGTGTCAGTTCCAAGCAGTGCATGTGTAATCACTGCTTCACAAGCCCCCTCTCATGGCCTAAGGCATGGCAAATTCCCAGCATGTGCGTTTATTTGATTGTTTAAGAACAGTTTCCGGAAACCAAGTTTTGCACGGCCAGGAGCTGCCTTGTAACAATTATGGGGTTAAATGGCAGTTGGCCACACAGGAGGGCATTTGCCTCCTGGCAGCCCCTTCCTGCTCTGCAGGGGTCAGAGGTCACAGACTTTTCAGGAAAAGTCCATTTCTCAAGCACCCTGAAACAGGTGGAGGCCTGGACAGCCCTGTTTACTTAAACAGCATGGAAGAAAATGGGGAAGATTAAACCACCCGCTACGCCCGGGGAGAGAAACTAATAATTGGTAATTTATGTGTAGCACTGTACTGTAGATGACACTGATTTTAAGAAAACATCTCTTCCCAATCCAGTGAGCTCTGACATTTTTTTCAGACTTTCAAGAAAGTTAATTTCATACTTTATAGAAGTTCGGTCAGAATGAGAGGAAAAATGAAGAGGTGATTGTTAGTGCCAGAAGCATGTGTGTGAAGTTATATTTTTATAAAATACAACAATGGCTCTTGTGTTTTGACAACTGCGTCTATAGATCTTCAATCGATGGGAAAGGGTTCCTACACTGAATTAAAAGAAAAAAAAGGGCCAAAAGTCAACTCGGCCGAACTCGACCCCTCAGTGCTCTCACTATTTGGATTGGTTAAATTGCTGGGACCTGGAGCTGAACCCATCAGGAAGGGCTTAAGTGTTTAGGATTAGGGATCTAAAAGGCATTTGGAGGCCCAGATTCAAACCTGCAGGACCGGGCGGAGCGATCCTGGTGTTTGGCCTGCCGTAATCAAACAGGGGGAGCTAGGACCTTCGCACACCTGCGGGAAGGGCCCACAGCAAAGAAAAAGGTCCCAACAAGAGGGGCCGGCTAGAATTTTCCTCCTGCTGTAGAGTGACAATAGCTGGGGTGGTGTACGGTGCTGTGGCCCAACGGCAAGGTCAGCACGGCGGAAAATATATTAAATGGTGAAAGTGTGAGGATCTGTAGGAAACAAACTTGTTTTGTTAAGTTAGCAGGATACCATTTGTGGGCCGTTTATCTCTGCAACTCCACAATCAAAAATAAATCTAATAAATTGTATTTAAGCCTAAATATTGAGCATACTTCTATTTGAATATTGCACTAGCCCATCCAGCGATTACGATCAAATTTGGATATATTTTGCAGTTGTTAAAATCTAAAAGTGAGACTTTTAACGCAGATAGTTTCCTTTACTTTTTTTGTGAATATCTAGGTAATTCTACAAATAACATCCACTAGAAATTACTGCTAATTCTACTACTACTTGTCAAAACTAATTTAAGAATCATAGTCAAAAATGTGATTTAATTTAGAGGACATTTCTGGGATGGGTTGGTGTGTGGTTGCAGCACGCAGAGAGTCAACCTGAATCTATCCATGAAAGCGTCAGGACTCACATGTCCTGGGGCCTAATTGGTCTGGACAGTTAACATCAAAGAAGCTGGGCTTTATATGTAATCTGCTCGCTCCTCTGCCACATTCTCATGCCGCCGCTTTTTTATATGTTCAAACGTTGTAATGAAGGTCATTCTCCATCAATTCACTTTGATCTAAAATGACAAAAATTTTGCATTTTAATAAAAAAGAAATCCTCATTGCTTTCACCGCTCAGTTTGCTGTCGCCTCACACTCCTTCCCTCACTTTTTCATTTTATCCCCCTCTTTTCTTTCACTCTTTATATCTCTTACTCTCACGGTGTGTGAAAACAACCCGCACAGCTTACACAAGGTAAATTACACTATTTGAAAAAATAAAAAAGCTGATAAAAATATTCTGCGAATCTCATAATGCAGCTTCTGACATGCCCTAACACCTGCAACACATATATAATTAAACTATGTGAAACCATCATGCTACATAATGATTAGCTGCTTTTACAGACTCAATTATGTGTAAAGTATAAAAGGTTTCTCGAGGTAATAAAACTAGGTGGAAATCCCCTCATAGCAGACTAAAGATTATCATTTAGCTTCTTAAATTGTGGGGAGATTTGTTGACTTTCTTTATTGCCAATCTGAATCAGTGGGAAGCGACTGCAATGGTCTTTGGGAAATTCTCTGATAAATAACAACTTTGCTGCGAGATGAAACGTGATGGCGTGCTCGAGCTCTGTCTACTGCAGCTGTGTGTTTCTATCAGTGTGTTATAATGAGAAATCAACTGTCTGCAGATCAGCTGCTGAAATGCTGTAACGAGCCATGAGCGCTAATACTTGAGGATCAGTTGCACTGGATGAGGCGGCTTTATCCAGTTATTAGGGTAATGTAATGGAGTCTCCTAATCCAAACCCACCAAACCCTTCCACCGTAGGGGGCACAATAGTGAGGCAACACGTTATTCCGCCACAAAGCTGACTTCCCCGCTAATGTAGCAGGACACTGAGGCTGGCGGCCTGTTCAAACAAGTCCTTCACAGTATCTCCCATAAAATGATTTTCTCCCTTCTGTCTCTCCCCCCCTCATTTCCCTGCTAACTCTCTCCCTCTAACAAACGCTCTGCTGGCGAGGCATATTCTACGCTCCTTAATGCCAAATTAAACCCCAACTCTTTTATTTTAAATGAGAAAATGGCAAAAGAGAGTGCTGAAAATCTTGATTAGGCGAAGGGGAGAGGAGAGGAGCAAAAATTAAACGGTATTAAAAAATATAGAACATTACATTAATGCCGTCCGGCACAATTGGTGCTAATTGGCAGATAATCCAGGAGCTCTGGGCCGCCTAATGCCGGGTTGAGCATAGGAACAAGCCGGGCCTCTTGTCCTCTCCCACCACAGAGTTCTACAAGCCGCGGGATGGGGTCAGAGCGCGGTGGAGGGGGAGGGATTAGCTCTGGCATTGTTGGCTCTTTCCAATGGAACATGACCTTGACGAGAGTTTGGTTCACCCCTCCTTCTTCCCAATATTCCAGCAACATGAACTTTAATACGAGCATAATGGGCAGTTTCAAAGTGCCAAGAGAAACACATGAAACACAGAGAGACACCCCAAATAAAACCCGACATTCCAACACCTTTGAATTTAAATCCACTTGGGGAAAGACCCTTCGGAATAAACTTTGCACTATATTTACGCAACCCCACACTGCAAATAGCTCCTCAAATAACGATTATGTATAGATTTGAGCATAAATATGTGGAATATAAGTTAAAAAAGGAATGAAAACAGTTTATCCTGGACGCTGGAATAATTAGAGAACGGGTCTTAAAAACACTATAAGCTTGGAAACAGCTGTTCCATCAACAACAATTAAGTTAATGTGTGCCAAAACACGAGTGGGGATCCAAAGTGGTGTGGGAAAGCCAGTAAATGTTATGTGTTTTGAAAACGGTTCCAATAATCTTTATCCTAATCCCTTAATTGGGAGTCAATAAAGTCTCCAGTGAACATACAAAGGCGCTAGATAAGAAGGAACTTGGGGCAGAATGAAGATCTTAAAGGGGACCATCTACACCTGGGCGCTGAGCGGGCCTTTCACTACTCTAAAGAGGCTTTCAAGCAAGTCCTTGGCTGTGAAAGTTCCCATGTTAAAAGCACTACCTATTAAGGTACATCCGAATGAGATGTATTTCCGTGCCGTGTTTGAAGATTTCCCATTTGCATGAAAAAAGAGCCTCTGCAAAACTGTAACTTGTGAACTGATCAAAAGCCAGAGGCCATTCTCGAGTTGAATGGCTTTCCCCCTTTGACACGAAAGAGGCTCTCTTGAGGCGCCTTCGCGGCGGTGGCCTTGGAGGTTAGGAAAATGTAGCCCTTCAGACCATACGGGGCTATTCTCTGGAGTCTGGACAACACTTGAGTCTGCAGCAATAGAAAAGAGCCGGTTTGCCGCTGTGGATCAGTACTTCAACGGGCCTCACTGACATTCCATAAGAGGGCTTTTACTATTCCTTTGGACGGCCTTTCATGTTGAGAGGAGTGTGTGGCTGCGTGTGTGTGTGTGTGTGTGTGTGTGTGTGTGCGTGTGCGTGTGCGTGTGTGTGTGTGTGTGTGTGTGTGTGTGTGTGTGTGTGTGTGTGTGTGTGTGTGTGTGTGTGTGTGTGTGTGTGTGTGTGTGTGTGTGTGTGTGTGTGTGTGTGTGTGTGTGTGTTACAAATGCATATCTAAGCATTCTTATGGCTGTGTTGTTTCTAACAAGCTACTGTAACATTATTTCAAAAATTATAATAAATTGCACAGCAAATACCTAAAATGTAACCAACACCAAACACATTGTTCCCAATTGAAAAGCTAGAATTGGAAGATTGCTTATGTTTGAAAAGTCACAGTAAACCTCTTGGTAAGAGTTTTGAAACATAAGAAAGCATAGCCACACTTAGGAAAATAAATGTCCTAATAGGGGTCTTGCAGGTCACACACACACACACACACACACACACACACACACACACACACACACACACACACACACACACACACACACACACACACACACACACACACACACACACACACACACACACACACACACACACACACACACACACACACACACACACACACACACACACACACACATTGGCTGGATCTATATTGGCCCAATCGGCTTTCGCAAGCATCTCCAAAGTTGAAAGTGGAAGCGATAAGAAGCTTGGCCATTTGTTATTCTTTCCAGGTCGATTGAATGTGTTTTGCCTAGATGCTTTGCTTGGGAGAGGATGTGGATCTCTGTGATGCTTGGGGGGGTGGGGGTGGGGGGGTTCACACCAGCGGCGTGATCTCAGAGCACGGTAGATTGATGGGTAAGTGAGGCTCAGCGACTCTCAGGCCAATCCAGCCACATCGCAGAGACCCTCCCCACCCGGCTCTCTCTCTGTGACTCAGCTGGTTTCACTTAGCGAACACGGAGAGAGGGGGTCACGGGGTCATACCATGACCTCATCAAATTAGCCCCAACCGAGTGAAGTGTTTAGCACGAGTTAAAACAAGTAATCTGAAGGGCATTAAATGCAAATGCGACGACCATATGCCCACTTCAAACACGGACAGCTCCTATTCAAACTGCGCTCCCCCCCACTCGAACTCTCACACACACACAGCGGAACCATTCACATGTCTCACAGGGTGAGGGGCTGTTAAGATGACAATGGGTTTCTGTCATGCCGACCAGGTGCAACACATTTCAACTGCTGGCCGAGCTGTTAGATATCGTAACATTTGCAACGTAAAGTCTGAATTACTTTTTGCCTTTGAGAGAAGATATCTCTTACATATATGTATTATGTGCATCGATATCTCTTTTCATCCTGACCTTAAACTTGGGATATGGAAATAAAGGTGCAGATGCTTAGAGAGGTTATCCAGCAGTTCAGGGAGGAGTGAAGAAAAAAAAAGAGGGGAGAAAACGCAGGGGTAATACCTCTGCTGGGCTTCATAAACGCTACGCCATGTGCCCCTGTTAGAGGAGCAAGGGCCTGGTCAGGCTGTGAAGATTATGGGCGAAGACTGATTTTGCCCCCTCGGGCGGCGGCCTAGCTGGGAACATGTGGCAGCTCATATATGCTAATAAGCACCTGTGGAGAGGGAGCAGAAAACCCCCGCCGGGCTCTGCAGCCGTGCCACCTGCACAGACCTCCACTGTGCCTCGCTGAGAACGTAACTGCCTCAAACACAGGGCTGGAAAACTGGAGAAAAGTTAGGAAATCATCTCCACTGACGAGAAATTAAGGGTTTTATCTGTGAGAAACCTGTACATTTTTGCTTTTTGTTATTGTGCCAGAGATAAGTCAAGGAAACACTGATGTCTGGCAAGATACAGCACTTTTTTAAATGTTATTTTTAACTATACAGGTGGTCTTGTTATTCTTTTGCCTTTCACGTTCATGCTAACAAGTTCTTCCTTTGTTGCAAAGTGCAAACAAACAAAGCAGGAAATGTAAAATGCATCACTTCCTGTGCAGCATTTTCCATTGATTGTAATGCAATCTTAATTTTTGACTTTTTGACCCCAAAACCGCGATCTAATGTCGACCGCTGTGATATCTAGCATGTACTGTAAATCGACCAAGTTTACAAAACTCTCAATGACATGAAATAACACATCTGAAATGTGTCATGAGTAGCACATTGAGGCCCGCCGAGACTTGTATAAAAGTCCCACTTGTTCCCAGTCGGTGTGTGTGTGTGCAGCGCAGATTTCCAGCCTCCATCTCATTGAAAACGACGCACAGCTGCTGACGAGGAATGTGAGAGCAAAAAGAAGACATTGTGGGAGAGCGCTCTCCTGTCAATCAAGAGAAGTCTTATTAAATTTGTTTAAGCTGTGAAAGCAATTTGAAGAAAATAAACATGTTCTTCATGTGTTCTTCGGGAACACCAATTTTCCTCGACAAAGTTTCAAATCAGACCCATTTTTCTTCCAATTAACGTAGACGGAGTATTGAATTTATATTTTCTAACGTAGTATATCACTAACTGCACTCTTTTTTCTAACCTGAAACTGATAAAAAGATATAATTTTTTGCGAGTTCATGTGAGTACAAATGAGTTCTTTAGATGCTCTGTCTCATGTGAGTCGTGTATCTCAGCAGCACATGTTTGTACGTGTGGGAAACAGGCAAATACCTCAATGTCAACTTAGAATCAGCCTTCACAGTCTCCAGTTTATGAATCTTTCTTGCTGGTTCTGCCTCCGGAGAGCTCTGTAAACCACATTAAAAACCTGTCCCCATTTAGAAAATATGCAACTCTGTAATCTTCAGAAATCTGCTTTGAGCCATGAGTGATGTACTTATGCATTTTTCAATAGCCAAATGTAGGAAGCTAATCAGCCTCCGGTGATTTATGGGATTTCATATTTGTTCACATCTGGGTTCCATATATAAAGGAATATTTAAGACACCACTTTACTATGCCGCATACTTTATTGACAATCGGACTCCATCGCCGCAAATATGCTCCTCTTTACGATGGAGGAGGTAGAGGGCAGGAGCGTGGAGATGGCGTGTCCCGGCACTCCTGAACCTGAAGCAATAACTTCACTGTAATTTCACCAAAAAAAACATTGGAAATGACTCGCAAGGCAATTTCATGAGCAAATGGAAAATGTTTATTCTCAATATTAGAGAGACATGTTAGACGTTTATCCAGAAACTATCACCTCCTCACTCAAAACCATACTTCAAATAAACGTAGCCAATTCTTGTTATTCTTAAAGTTAGTTGAAACCTCATTAATACAATTTCCAATTTGAATTTGAATTGAACAACTGAGAGTGAAGTTGATATTCATTTTGTCTCCAGTTTGGGATGTTTGAGGAAATTAGCCTGTGTCAGCACAAGAGCTATCAACCATATTATAAGATACTGCGCATTGGGTTGATGTTTCTCCGCTCTTAACTTCCTCAGTTCAAGTCAGAAACATTAAAAATACACACATTAATGGGATGAGTTCACATCATCAGAAATGTGATTTAATTAATTTGATTTAATTCTCAGTTTGGCCTTAATTAATAACCAGGCTTCTTCCATGTGATTTTTTTTTAAAAACACCATAAATTTAATATAATATGAAATGTATTATCTAATATTTTAATGTCAATCCACCTCATTTCTTTACTCATAGTATTGCTGACTTGTCAAAATTAATGTATTCTGGCTTCTTGTTGTAAAACTGCAGTGAAGCTTGTGCATTCTGCACCTGAAAGATACCGATGCAATTAACTGCACCAACAAATGTTACCTTTTGAATGGACACGACGAGAAAACATGATGATATTAATGCGGTAGAAGTGCAACACTGCTTTTACTAATATCAGGAACAGAGCACGCATGCTGATTTGCACTCGTTAAACTTTACTAACTATTTCTAAAGTGGTGTATTTTGAGGGGAAAAGGGCACATGAACACACATTAAGGACGTGATGTAGTCAACTAAAATGTGTGCACTGTAAAAGAGGGTAAGGAAGCTAAGAAAAAGCTATATTTTGTTTTGATTTGCATCTATATATTGTGTGATTTAACACATTTGGCAACATTGTCCTAACCTCAGGTGAGACCTTGAATTTCTTCTCTCAAATTATACATTTAATTGAGAAGTTAACACTCTGAGCAACCACTAATAGGATCCCTATGAGCCACCATTTAATAACATTTCTCCAATTCTTCCATTAACCAAACAAAGCAGAGCCTCCCCTCGTTTACTCGATGCTGATATATTTCTGTGAGAAACACTGAAGTTATAATGTGGTCTGTATTTGCAGGCGGCTCTAAATGAAAATAAGCCCCACACATCTCAAATCCTCTCTCTGTGGGCTTTTGCCACTTGGAGGAGCAGAAGTCTTTGATAATGACTACATGTTTTCGACGAGTGCCCCCCACTCACTAAACTTCTAATAAATAGCTGCAAACGTAAAGGATCCTGATCAGCGCTTTGAGCAAAAGGAAGCATTGCAAGAGCATGAGATCAACCCCTGGATTATTCTGACCCGCGCTGAAAAGAAGCCCTCTCCAGCTCATGGCCCAGGCATAATACCCGATGGTTGCCACAAGGAACACTATTCGGATTAAGTGGTGCCCCTTTCACATAGGCAACAAGTGACAAAGGAGGAGATTGGGCAACTAACCTGCTGTTTAGATAAATAAAGGTACTCTATCAGCTCTAATAATTGCTAGCCCCTTCTCCTCTTGCCCCATTGTCCACTGACAAGTGCTGCTTGGCCTCCGTCTAATTGCTGACAGATTTGATTTTTCAGCGACAGCAGGAGCTCTGTTTGTGGCCTTTACATCCAGTAATTACTCTCTCGCTCCCCGCTCCCCGCCTCTTATTTTGTCCTCTCCTTTCCCTAAATTATCCTCTCCCCTTCACCCTTTTTCTGAAGCTAAATGTTCCGCTCCCTCAATATCCTTTTAAAGTTTCCTTCTATGGGAATATGTTTCAGTTAAATTTCAAAGTGGACAATAAATCCAACACTTCATAGCACAATTCCTACAGAAGGCTGGGCAGAATATAAACTTCACGGAAGACTACTTTCATTTGGAATTGACTTTATCAGAATAAGAAATAATGCTTTGAATCATGTTGATTGTTTTTTGTATTTATGAGTTTTGAAAATGTTTGAGAATCAGCACTTTGAAGAGTACATTTGAAAAAGAGACTATTATCAAAAAAATATCTCTGGGTGTATTAGATAAAATTTGTTTTTTATTATAAAAAAATAGCCAAGAAGTCATCGTAGCACATGCAAGGTATAAATAGAAAAAACATGACATTTACTAAAAGAAATAGGATATTTATTGATATAGTGGTCTGTCATGGAACACAAATAAGAATGTATTAGCAGTTAGAAGGCAGCTTTTATTTTGAAATGTACTTTGAAAGAGATGGCACTTCCTTTGTGGCTATGACCACTTCCTTAAGTTCCAGGAAGTCCTTTTACACATGGACAATAATGCAATAAGCATGTAATGGGAACACTAGCTGCAGAATCCCCATCCATCCTTCGTTCTAAGCCCAAAACGTGGCATTATCAGTAAGTCAAGTTACTAATTATTATCTTAGCTACAAGTGTTTGATATTATTTGTGGTAATATATTTTTGTACTAAGGATAATTATTATTTTTGTAAGAACTTGTTGCTGTGTTATAGTGTGTTACGTAATGCTGTGTAATGTTGCATTGCATATTTACCTGCAATAACCTGTTCTTGTAAAAAGTACATTTATTCTGTAAATGTTAAGAACATATCATTGTTTTATGTGTACTTATGGAGAAATGTATTTTGTTTCAGTTTCACACTTCTTATCATTAAAATCCCTGCCAAATACAACACCTGCCTGTTACTTGGAGGAATGATGCTGAGGAGAGTTTAGCTGGCTGTTAAGTTTCAATATCCACACGTTGAAAAGGAGAACAGTATAGTGAAATGATACCTACATTACAGAAGAACTGGATCTAGATGTGGATTTATGTGTGTATGATGCTCTGATTGCTGCATATCCAAGGTCATACAGCCCAGACACATATTGCTTACAACAAGTTATTGTAATTCAACATCATGGAGGATGAGTTGAAATCAACATCGGACAAGGAAAGTCTTAAAACACGTTCTCATGTATCCCACAGTAGTAAATCCGCCCGCCTTACTAAATCGTCACGCTCTTCAACAGCAACAAGTGTTAGCATGGCAGCTACTAAGGCACGTGCGGAAGCTAATGCAGCTCAGGCTAGGGCAGCCTTTTCACAACGAGAACTGGAAATAAAAATTGAGAAAGCTCGTATCGAAGCGAGATTAGATGCTCTGCAGCATGAGAAAGAAGCAGAGTCAGCACTCGCTAAAGCACTGGTCATGGAAGCTGCTGCTGCTGAGTTAGGCTCCCGAAGTAGTGTGGAAGAGATAGAGTCCTTGACTTCTCAGATAAGTTCACATCAGATAGTCAATGAATACATAGCTCAACACACAACTATAAATGTTAACCCAACAGTCAAGCAGCAGTCTGATTCACGTCAACAGGGATTACAGTCTGACTCACGTCTTCTAGAGCAGCAGTCTGACTCTCGTCGTCTAGAGCAACAGTCTGACCCACGTCAACAGGGACTACAGTCTGACTCATGTCTTCTAGAGCAGCAGTCTGATTCACGTCGTCTAGAGCAACAGTCTGACCCAAGTCAACAGGGACTACAGTCTGACTCACGTCTTCTAGAGCAGCAGTCTGACTCACGTCGTCTAGAGCAACAGTCTGACTCACTTCTTCTAGAACTACAGTCTGACTCACGTCTTCTAGAGCAGCAGTCTGACTCACGTCGTCTAGAGCAACAGTCTGACCCACGTCAACAGGGACTACAGTCTGACTCACGTCTTCTAGAGCAGCAGTCTGATTCACGTCGTCTAGAGCAACAGTCTGACTCACGTCTTCTAGAACTACAGTCTGACTCACGTCTACTAGAGCAGCAGTCTGACTCACGTCTTCTAGAACTACAGTCTGACTCACGTCTACTAGAGCAGCAGTCTGACTCACGTCGTCTAGAGCAACAGTCTGACCCACGTCAACAGGGACTACAGTCTGACTCAAGTCTTCTAGAGCAGCAGTCTAACTCACGTCATCTACAGCAGCAGTCTGACTCACGTCTTCTAGAGCAGAAGTCTGACTCACGTCGTCTAGAGCAACAGTCTGACCCACGTCAACAGGGACTACAGTCTGACTCACGTCTTCTAGAGCAGCAGTCTAACTCACGTCATCTACAGCAGCAGTCTGATTCACGTCAACAGGGACTACAGTCTGACTCAAGTTAGGGCTGGGCAATATGGTCTCTAAATTATATCGCGATATTTACTGACTATATCGCGATACACGATATATATCGCGATATTCTGAAATTTCCTCTAAAACACATACATTTTTTTTATTTAACCCCTTGATGTTTACAGTCACGCCAGTATGATGATTCTAGTAGTCCCTGCAACATATGTCTGCATTAAAACATTGTTATTTATACTGTCTTCATTCGTGGTTTCTATTAAAACGATTTTAACCAACACACAAAAAAGATATACTTGTATAGGCCCACAGTTAGCTGCAGTCTAATGGTTATATTAGCCTACATATATTTGCCTTGAGTAACATTAAGGAGGTTTGGGTTTTTTGTAGCCTCACAGTCTCAGTCACACAGGGTCTGCCACTAACTTAACATTGGACTGAGAAACTGTTTTATTGACAGTCGATGTGCACATCAGGCTACAATATGGAAAGAAATGTGGCTCATAATGTTGGCTAACTTACTTTCTGCTTCGTCATTCTGTACCATACGGGGGGTTCTGAATACATCTGTGATTTTAGCACATTTCGCTGCCTCCTCCACGCGTGCTTTTTTCTCCCTTTCCCTCTCTGCACCACCTTTCCTCCTTTTTTTCGCAGGATGGGGGTCCATCCTTCCACAATTATTAAGGCTGCCGGTGTCAGCTCTGTCGGTCCAGTCCACACTAATGCAAACAGCAGCGCGCTGGTCTCGTGAGAAACGGAGTGGAACAACCATCTTCATTATTCTCCTGAAATGTAAATGTGCCCAATCGCTAGTCTGACAGGTGCGTGGTTCTCACTGCGCCTCATACCGGTGCGACTTTATTTTGGACACCTGCCTGCCGCATTCATGGATTTGGCCTGCAGTCACCGCATCTGGGCTGAATTAAACACAGGCCATGTCAGCAGGCCACATCATATTATGCCAGCGTTGCGTTCACAAGACATACAAAAAAAAAATAACATGTTGTGCTAAGGTTTAAACTAGCTAACCTTTCTTTCGCTCTCCTCAAAACAAATGCCTCTCTGTGCGTGTGTGTAATGTTTGTGTGCAAGTTGGGCGGGGCCTGCGTGTGTGCCTGCGTGTGTTACTGTGTATATGAGGGAGAAAGGAAAGCTCATTTTGGCCGCTGCGGGAAACTGATTTGACAACATAATACCCGATGTTCACGATGTGGTCATTTACGACATCGCATGTAGTGCAATCCACGATGTATCTTGTAAACTCGATATATCGCCCAGCCCTAACTCAAGTCATCTACAGCAGCAGTCTGATTCACGTCAACAGGGACTACAGTCTGACTCAAGTCATCTACAGCAGCAGTCTGATTAACGTCAATAGGGCCTAAAGTCTGACTCACGTCATATGGGGCTACAGTCTGACACAGGTTCTCTAGAGCATAAGTTCAGCCCGTATCAGGTTCATCATGAGCATCCTGACGCAAACCATTTCAGCAGAGAGCATCTTGGCTTACAGCAAAGCATCCAACAGTATTCTAAATTACACCACCAGGACCAACATCAGGGCAGGTTTTATAGAGACCAGCATCAGACTGTCACACCATTTCATGATAATGAACAAGCTCTCAATCAAAACCGCTCATATTCTCATTATTACCCAGATCAGAGAAAATAAATGTCAGAACTTGCCAAATTTCTAGCCAAAAGCCAGCTAGTGCTAGGTGGATTGACAAAATTTGATGATCAGCCGGAAAATTACCTCGGGTGGAAGTCAACGTTCAACAGCTCTGTGGAGGGTCTGGATATTTCTGCTCATGAACAAATTGACTTACTCATAAAATGGTTGGGGCCAGAGTCAAGCAAACAAGCACGTCGACTGAAATCAGTCAATGTCAGACACCCATTTGTCGGCCTCAAAATGATTTGGTCAAGGCTGGAGGAAAGTTACGGCTTGCCTGAAGCCATAGAGAGTGCTCTGTTTTCTAAAATAGAAAACTTTCCAAGGATTTCTAATAAAGAGAACCACAAGCTCCGTGAGCTTGGTGACCTGCTCTTTGAACTAGAAGCAGCCAAAGAGGATGGATACCTACCTGGCTTGACATTCTTGGACACAGCAAGAGGTGTGGGTCCTATTGTAGACAAGCTGCCTTTTCATCTGCAGGAAAAGTGGATGTCTGTAGGTTCCAGATACAAAGAAGAACATGGAGTAGCCTTTCCACCTTTCTCCATTTTTTCTCAGTTCATACAACGTGAGACCAAGGCTAGGAACGACCCCAGCTTCAATACCACAGTCTCTACTACACCTTTGATAAAGGAAAGACCAGTAGGAAAGCCCATCAGCAAATACCCTGTCACAGTGCATAAAACCAGCGTGTCCATCGAAACTGCCAACAATGCAGAGACATCATCAGAAGATCCTGGAAAAATATGCCCCATACACAAGAAACCTCACGCACTTGGGAAATGCAAGAGTTTCAGAGCCATGCTTCTTGAGGATAGGAAGAAATTACTCAAAGAAAAGGGCATATGTTTTCGCTGTTGTGCCTCAACTTCTCATCAGGCCAAGAACTGCGAAATAGTGGTAAAATGTGCAGAGTGTGAAAGTGAGAGACATTTAACAGCACTTCATCCAGGTCGTGCTCCACACCTACCAAAGCCATCAGGTCCCTATAAAGAACATGGCGGGGAGCAGGTAACTTCCTTCGCGCACTTATCTAACCAAGCCGCACAACCAATGTGTACACAAGTCTGTGGAGACAGTTTCAGTGGAAAGTCATGTTCTAAGATATGTCTGGTAAATGTATACCCATGTGATCGTCGTGAAGAAAGCAAGAGAATGTATGCCATTTTGGATGACCAAAGTAATGTCTCATTAGCCAGCACGGAATTTTTTGATGTGTTTAACGTTCAGGGAATGCCAGCACCATATGTCTTAAGAACCTGCGCAGGGGTTGTTGATGTATCCGGTAAAAGAGCTCAAGGGTTCATTGTGGAGTCACTCGACGGAAAGACAAGCATCCCTCTCCCAACTCTTATAGAGTGCAATCATGTGCCGAACAATAGAGAAGAAATTACTACTCCTGAAGCCGCATATCACCACAGCCACATGCGGGCCATAGCTAATGAACTACCGGCACTTGATGACAACGCAGATATCCTGTTACTCCTGGGACGGGACATTCTACGAGTCCACAAAGTCCGAAAATAGTTTAATGGTCCTTATGATGCTCCGTATGCACAAAAACTGGACCTTGGATGGGTCATTGTAGGTGATGTGTGCCTTGGTGGTGCACACAAGAAAAAAGAGGTCAGCACTCTGAAAACCTGCATCCTTGAGAATGGTCGACCAAGCCATTTGACACCCTGTGAGAGTCTAGTCAGAGTCAAGGAGAACTTCAACCTGGGCTGCCCACAGGTCACTCCAGACTGGTCTCATATGCAAAAACCAAAGAATCTTGAAGCAGAGGAATGTTTCGGCCAGACAGTCTTCCAAAGAACTGAGGACGAAAATCACCTTGCACCTTCAATTGAAGACCTGGCTTTCTTACAGATAATGGAAATGGAATTTGTTAAGGACACTTCACACAGTTGGGTGGCTCCTTTGCCCTTTCGTGAGCCAAGAAGACGTCTTTCGAATAACAGACAGGCAGCTCACCAACGTCTCATGTCTCTGCGACGTACCTTGGAAAAGAAACCCACTATGAAGAGCCACTATACCGAATTCATGCAAAAAATCTTGGATAACAAGCACGCTGAATTGACACCACCACTGGAAGCAGACAAGGAATGTTGGTATATCCCCACCTTTGGCGTGTACCATCCTCAGAAACCTGAACAGATTCTGGTAGTTTTTGACTCCAGTGCGCAGTTTGAGGGAGTGTCTCTTAACGATGTGCTGCTCTCTGGGCCTGATCTCAATAATGGGCTGTTGGGGGTCCTCCTGAGGTTCAGAAAAGACCCGGTCGCTGTCACCGCTGATATACAGCAGATGTTTTATTGCTTCATTGTACAGGAGGACAACAGAGATTTCTTGCGGTTCTTGTGGTATCGTGACAACAACCTTGATAATGAAGTGGTGGAGTATCGCATGAGGGTCCTTGTATTTGGAAACAGCCCTTCCCCAGCAGTTGCTACTTATGGGCTGAGAAAGGCAGCACAAGAGGGAGAGAAAGACTTCTGAAGCGACGTTCGTCATTTCGTAGAAAGAGACTTTTATGTAGATGATGCCCTGAGGTCTTTCCCTACAAAAGAAGAAGCCATTGACATACTGGAAAAGACTCAAGCCGTGTTGGCACAATCCAATATAAAGCTTCACAAGATTGCATCTAATTGTGCGGATGTCATGAATGCCTTCCCCAAGGAGGATCGAGCCAAAGACATCAAGCACTGAGATCTTTTGGTTGATGACCTACCAGTTCAGCGCAGCCTTGGAGTGAGCTGGAATATGAAGTCGGACACATTAACATTTCAAGTTCCAAAATGCCAGAAGCCCTTTACACGCTGTGGTGTACTTTCCACAATAAACAGTTTGTTTGACCCCCTTGGACTTGCTCCGGTAACAATACAGGAAAGACTTATCCTAAGAGAGCTAACATCTGAAAACACAGAGTGGGATACACCCCTCCCTGAAAGTAAGTACACAGTATGGAGGAGATGGCAGGACTCGCTACAGGAGCTGAAAATGTTGGATGTGCCTCGAACTTATGCTTCATTCCCTCTTTCAAAGTCCAAAACAACCGAACTTTGCGTATTTTCAGATGCCTCATGCAAAGCAATTGCCGCAGTCGCTTACTTGAAGGTGACAGATGAAAAAGGTCACACTGAGGTTGGTTTTGTCCTCGGCAAGGCCAAACTCGCACCTTCATCAGAACCAACTATTCCCAGACTAGAACTCTGTGCAGCAGTACTGGCGGTAGAGGTTGCAGAGTTTGTCAAAGAAGAAATAGGGCAGAAGCTGGACAAAGTGACATTCTATACTGATAGCAAAGTTGTCTTAGGATATATCTGCAATGACTCACGAAGGTTCTATGTGTATGTGCACAACAGGGTGCAACGTATAAGACAGTCAACTTGCAGATCATGGGACACGGTCTGTTTCTGCAGGTCAACTGCAAAGTGTCAACTGGCTGTCTGGACCATCGTTTCTCCTGGAGCCTGAGAACTCTACATCCGACAGCAATCCTCAGTTCGAAGTGGTCGATCCAGATTCAGAAGTAGAGATCCGTCCAATAGTTAGGGCTTATTCCACCAAAGTCTTAGTAAAGGAGCTTGGCACAAAACGTTTTGAACGGTTCTCATCTTGGAGTTCTCTAACGAAGAGTACAGCTCGTCTCTGTCACATTGCACAAGGTTTCAGCAAACAATCAGACAACCCCAGCTGCAGGGGATGGCATATCTGCCCAACAGGTACCACTATTGCTGAGATCAAAAAAGCAGAGCATATAATCATTAAAAGTGTCCAGAATTAAGTGTATTCTGAGGAGATTAAATGTATTCGGAAAGGGCAGGCTCTTCCTTCAAACAGTCCCCTACAGAAGCTTCATCCAATGATTGATGAGGAAGGGCAGCTACGAGTAGGAGGTCGAATAATCCATTCTAATGTAGGAATAGATGAGATCCATCCTCTCCTTATCCCAGGAAATCATCATATTGGTAGGTTGCTCATCAGCCATCATCATGAAAAGGCGAGACATCAAGGGAGGCATTTCACAGAAGGAGCTATCCGTTCAAGTGGTTTGTGGATAGTGGGAGCAAAGAAAAACATCAACAGCTTGATCCATAAATGTGTAATCTGCAGGAAGCTAAGTGGGAGACTGGAACAACAACAGATGTCGGACTTGCCTGCAGAGCGCCTACAACAAGAACCACCATTCTCTTTCGTGGGGCTTAATGTCTTTGGACCTTGGGAAGTTGTCTCCCGGAGAACAAGAGGCGGCAGTGCCAATAGCAAGAGATGGGTAGTATTGTTCACTTGTATGTCCACAAGAGCTATCCACATCGAGATAATTGAGTCAATGACTGCTTCAAGCATGATAAACGCACTTCGTAGATTTTTCTCCATTAGAGGACCATCAAAGCAGCTACGGTCAGATTGTGGCACAAACTTCATCGGTGCATCAATCAATCAATCAATCAATGTTTATTTATATAGCCCAATATCACAAATGTTACATTTGTCTCAGTGGACTTCACAGTTTGTACAGAATATCAGTATGACAATACGACACCCTCTGTCCTTAGACCCTCACATCGTACAAGGAAAAACTTCCAGAGAAAACCCCACAGTTTAAAGGGAAAAATGGGAGAAACCTCAGGGAGAGCAACAGAGGAGGGATCCCTCTCCCAGGACGGACAGACGTGCAATAGATGCCGTGTGTAAATTGAAAAGATAATACATTTGCAACATAGGTAGTCCAAATGTTTTGAAATGCATGTGTGTATAATAAGAAGATGAATCCACGAGGATATCCATCCAGGACTTATGATCCAGGACCGCAGCCACGTCTCAAGATCCAGGACTCGCAATCCATGACACAGGACCGCAGGATCATCCATGACTCCGGATCCCGGCGTATATAGACACCAAAAAGAAAGACATTTGGGGAAGCTGGGTTAATCGGAACATGAGAGTACACAGGTATAGACAGAGAGAAGGAAGAAGTAAGATGTCCCCCGACAAACTAAGCCTATATCAGCAAAACTAGGGGCTGAATCTAATCAGCCCTAACTATAAGCTTTATCAAAAAGGAAAGTCTTAAGCGCACTCTTAAAAACGGATAGGGTGTCTGCCGTCCGAACACAAACTGGAAGCTGATTCCACAAAAGTGGAGCTTGATAAGAAAAGGCTCTGGCTCCCATTGTACTTTTAGAGACTCTAGGAACAACCAACAACCCTGCATTCTTGGAACGCAATGCCCTAGTAGGACAATAGGGTATAATGAGTTCTTTAAGGTAAGATGGCGCCTGCCCATTAAGGGCTTTGTAGGCGAGAAGAAGAATTTTAAATTCTATCCTGTGTTCTATAGGGAGCCAGTGTAAGGCAGCCAGAACAGGAGTAATGTGGTCCCTTTTCCTAACTCTGGTTAGTACACGAGCTGCAGCATTTTGAATCAGCTGAAGCGACTTGACTGACTTCTTGGTACACCCTGATAATAAGGAGTTACAATAATCCAGCCTTGAAGTAACAAATGCATGGACTAGTTTCTCTGCATCGTTTTGAGGCAAGATATGCCTGATTTTTGCAATGTTACGTAGATGGAAGTAGGCGGTCCTTGAAATTGATTTTATGTGGGCGTTAAAGGATAAATCCTGATCAAATATAACACCAAGATTCCTTACAGTCTCACTGGAGGCCAAATTAATGCCATCCATAGTTAATATATCTTTAGATAATTTGTTTCGTAGATTCTTCGGGCCAAGTACAATAACTTCAGTTTTGGTCGTGTTTAACATCAAAAAATTTAAGGTCATCCACGTTTTTAAGTCCTTGAGGCAGTCTTGAATTTTATTTAGATGATTAATTTCATCAGGCTTGATTGATAAATATAGTTGAGTATCATCCGCATAACAATGAAAGTTTACAGAATGATTCCTTATAATATTGCCTAATGGAAGCATATATAGGGTGAACAAAATAGGTCCAAGCACTGAGCCCTGTGGCACTCCATGGCTAACTTTGGTTTGCATGGAAGATTCATCGTTGACACGTACAAACTGAGAGCGTTCAGATAGATAGGACCTAAACCAGCCTAAAGCAGTTCCCTGTATGCCAACTAAGTGCTCTAGTCTTTGCAATAGGATATCATGGTCGATAGTATCAAATGCAGCACTAAGATCGAGTAAGACAAGAATAGAGACAAGTCCCTTGTCAGAGGCTATTAGAATGTCATTTGTGACTTTAACCAGAGCTGTCTCTGTGCTATGTTGTGTTCTAAAGCCAGACTGAAAATCTTCAAATAAATCATAGTTTCTTAAGTAATCACACAGCTGTTTTGCGACTGCTTTCTCAAGAATTTTTGAGAGGAACGGAAGATTAGAAATAGGTCTATAGTTGGCTAAAACCTCTGGATCGAGGTTGTGCTTTTTAAGAAGCGGTTTTATCACTGCTACTTTGAATGATTTTGGAACATAGCCTGATAATAAAGACATATTCATAATATTTAATAAAGAAGTGCTAATTAATGGAAAAACTTCTTTTAACAGCTTAGTTGGAATCGGGTCTAAGATACACGTTGATGGTTTAGAAGAGAGAATCATTGAATTTAATTGTTCAAGGTTTATGGCTGAAAAGCATTCTAGTTTACTATCTAGTGTAATATTATTAGAACTTACGTTTCCGGGAGCTGTTGATAACACTATACTGGTCAAAGGCAAGAGGTCATTGATTTTGTTTCTAAGAGTAACAATTTTATCGTTAAAAAAGCACATAAAATCATTACTACTGAGTGCTATGGGAATAGAAGGCTCAGTCGAGCTGTGGCTCTCTGTCAGCCTGGCTACAGTGCTGAAAAGAAATCTTGTATTATTCTTATTCTCATCTATTAATGAAGAGTAGTATGCTGCTCTCGCTTTACGCAGTGCTTTCTTATATTCATTGAGAGTAATATGCCAAATTAAACGAGATTCTTCAAGTTTAGTGGAACGCCATATCCTTTCAAGTTGTCTCGACTTTTGCTTTATTTTGCGGGTTTCGGCATTATGCCATGGAGCTAATCTATGTTGTTTTATTTTCTTCTTTTTCAAAGGAGCAACAGAGTCTAATTTTATTCGCAGCGCATCTGTAGCACTATCAACAACATGATCAATTTGGGGGGGTGTACATTTTGTATAAGTTTCCTCCCCTACATGCAGACATGCTATCGAGTTAAGTATTGGTGGAATCTCTTCCTTAAATTTGGCTATAGCACTAACAGATAGGTTTCTGCTGCAGGAGCTTTTGGCTAATGCTTTGTAGTCTAGTAACAGTACTTCAAAAGTTACTAAGAAATGGTCGGATAAAGCAGGATTATGCGGTTCGACTAATAGTTGCTCAATTTCAATACCATAAGTCAGAACAAGGTCAAGAGTGTGATTATAGCAGTGGGTTGGTTTATTTACACTCTGACAGAAACCAACAGAATCTAATATAGAATTAAATGCAACAGTAAGGCTATTTTTATCATCGTCAACATGAATATTAAAGTCACCTACGATAATTACTTTATCTGTTTTAAGTACCAAAGCTGATAAAAACTCAGAGAATTCTGATAAGAATTCTGAATAAGGACCTGGTGCACGGTACACTGTAACAAATAAGATTGGCTGCAAAGTTTTCCAGGTCGGATGCGTAAGACTGAAAATGAGGCTTTCAAAGGAGGTATAATTTAATTTTTGTTTAGTATTGATAAGTAAACTTGAGTCAAAGATTGCTGCAACTCCACCTCCTCGGCCCGTGCCTCGGGCAATATGAGTATTGATATGGCTGGGTGGAGTGGCCTCATTTATGCTGACATATTCTTCATGTCTCAACCAAGTTTCAGTGAGACAGCATATATCAATATTATAATCTGATATTAAATCATTTACCAGTATTGCTTTAGATGCTAGAGATCTTATGTTTAAGAGACCACATTTAATCTTCCTGTTTTGTTGCACTGTAGTAGTTGTTACATTTACTTTTATTAGGTTATTATGTATGACACCTCTATTAGGTTTTACCTTAAATTGTCCTTGGGCAGACACACACACCGTTAATATTGGGTATTTTATTGGGGTCGGGATTCCTATGGATGACTGCCTAGGAGAGAGCGCAGAGAAGCGTGTAAGACTGCGACTCTGCCTCCTGGTCTCAACTCCAGTTTGTCATGGATTAAGTCCACAGAGCCCTGAAATGTTTGCCGAAATGAGATTTGCACCTTCCAAAGTAGGATGAATGCCGTCTCTCTTAATCAGACCAGGTTTTCCCCAGAAGGCTGTCCAATTATTCACGAAGCCCACATTGTTTGCTGGGCACCACCAAGACAACCAGCGCTGAAATGATGACATGCGGCTATACATGTCATCATTGATCAGATTGGGGAGGGGACCAGAGAAGAGTCAAAAGAGTTGTTGCTTCTACCTAACAGTCCTGGGGAAACCACAATCGAAAACTATCTCCTGACTCAAAAATGCACCTGGGTTTTCAACCCACCACATGCATCCAACATGGGAGGCGCTTGGGAGCGCATGATAGGGGTTGCTAGGCGCATCCTGGATTCAATGCTACTTCAACAAGGGAAGTCCAAGCGCTCTCATGAGGTCTTATGTACATTAATGGCCGAAGTAACAGCCATTATCAACTCCAGGCCACTGATACCGGTGTCCTCAGACCCTGAAGCTCCACTGATCTTAACCCCGTCAATGCTTTTAACACAAAAGATTGGCATACCTGCGGTTCCTTCAGGGGAGTTCTCTGAAACTGAAACTTGTTCAGACATCAGTGGAAGCGAGTTCAAGTCTTTGCAGACATTTTCTGGACAAGATGGCGGAAAGAGTATTTAAGTACACTTCAGACGAGGCAGAAATGGCACTGCAAGAAACCAAATCTAAAAGAAGGGGACATAGTGATGTTGAAAGACAAGCAGGCACGTCGGAGTGAATGGCCCATGGGGCGGATAACAAAAACCCTTCCGAGCTCAGATGGAGTAGTAAGGAAAGTGGAAGTAAAAGTGTCTTCTCACCAACCTAAAAAGACATATACAAGGCCTATCTCGGACCTTGTGCTTCTCCTGGCTTCTGAGGAGTAACAGGAAAGAGAAAATGACATCATTAATGACGCCAGGCGGGGAGTGTCATGGAACACAAATAAGAATGTATTAGCAGTAAGAAGGCAGCTTTTATTTTGAAATGTACTTTGAAAGAGATGGCACTTCCTTTGTGGCTATGACCACTTCCTTAAGTTCCAGGAAGTCCTTTTACACATGGACACTAATGCAATAAGCATGTAATGGGAACACTAGCTGCAGAATCCCCATCCATCCTTCGTTCTAAGCCCAAAACGTGGCATTATCAGTAAGTCAAGTTACTAATTATTATCTTAGCTACAAGTGTTTGATATTATTTGTGGTAATATATTTTTGTATTAAGGATAAAAAAAAAAAATTTAAGAACTTGTTGCTGTGTTATAGTGTGTTACGTAATGCTGTGTAATGTTGCATTGCATATTTACCTGCAATAACCTGTTCTTGTAAAAAGTACATTTATTCTGTAAATGTTAAGAACATATCATTGTTTTATGTGTACTTATGGAGAAATGTATTTTGTTTCAGTTTCACACTTCTTATCATTAAAATCCCTGCCAAATACAACACCTGCCTGTTACTTGGAGGAATGATGCTGAGGAGAGTTTAACTGGCTGTTAAGTTTCAATATCCACACGTTGAAAACGAGAACAGTACATGGTCTGAGAAATACTGCTTGAAATAATGTGACCCTGCAGTGTTTGCAATGATAATTGTATTGCTTTAAAGGTTAGTATTTTCTTGTGCATTTCTTACCTCAAAAAAATCACATAATCTCCACCAAGACCTCAATCTTGATGGTATAAAATAAATATGTTATGTACTTCCAGGAATTGTGCATTTATTTACAACGTGTATTGAAAATATCAAATGTGTGTAAAACAAGCTGGTAAAACAGACTTGGGTGTCCATGTTTTACAATAGGAAAAAACGTTGATAAGGTTTGAAAATCATACTGTAATGTGGCTTCAGCTTTAGCCCCAACAACACCTTGCTGTCGGAACTGTTTCTGTTCATGCCTCTTTCTCAACAAGTGTTGCCTCCTCTGCTCTCCTCTGGCCCGCAGGCTAACATGTAACAAGCGCTCCTTCCCCACGGGAGAGCTAGAGGGCTCACTCCACATGCAGCGGGGCCCAGGAGAGCCTCCACAATCACCCTCGCAAACATTAAAAAGCTAATTAGCCCAGGAACAAAAGTGCACTTTATTTTCACTTAACACAATTAGTCATAAACTGCATTTCTGAGTTCTAAATCTACACGGGCGGCCATTCACTGCCAATTACTCATAGTTTTCATGTACGTATCACATTCAGAGTTTCAAAGCAAACATATTTTCAGTGCTGGTGTCTGTGTTAATCATCCCTCCCACACATTTCATGGATTAGTCATTCACATTGCATGAAATATGAACCACGGTGCAACGCTGCCAACTATATACATACGTATTATTCAGAATATTTCTATTGGGGAGTTTGAAAGGGTTAGGTAGACACTATATATACACTAAGAGAGGGAGAATCAATGATTCCTAATCCTCTCAATAAGCAGCTGAGATAATTATGCATTTCATAAATGATTAGCAAAATACAGGAATATTTAATCCCTCTTTGCATTGATGTTCTTTAAACAGCTCTTAGGTACACCAGGGCACATGATGAGCATCAAATTGGCCTTTCTGCTGGAAAATAGCTTATTTGTGGCAAAAGCCATGTTTTAATGTGCCTTCTTTTTTTACAGGCATTAAAATTAGGTTTTAAACATATTCATAATTGAAAATGGGTAACTATTTACAAACAGATAGAAAGGCTTACAGTGAACCATGTTGTTATCAAAATCAATTCAAATTGAAGGGATTAACTGTCAGGTGTGTTGTCACAATGTGTGGATTAAGTCTGTTTGACATATTGATATTCCCAAAGGAGCAAAATGTAAAGTTTGCATAAAGTCAATTTGTCACTGTTTCATTAATGAAGACCCAGGTTTCCCTTTCCTTCTAGTGAATAAAGTCCTACATGACCCATGTCAAAGTACCCATTGATTCATTTTTATTTATTTTTTATTCGTGCAAAACAGGGGGTGGGGGGTTAGTTTTTACTTTGAAAGGAGCTTGAAGCACATATACTGTACTGTTTGTCCCTCATTGACACATTCTGTATCAGGCCAGGACACATCGAGCTCTATGGCAATACTTTTGGGTGTGTATTGTTTCTCCATTGGGGGAAACATTGGTGAGATTGAGGCCATAGCTACATGTTTGACTCATCAAGTTGAGGAGTCCAATGTGTTGGGAACAGCATGTATGAAGAGTGTAGTTAGCATCTTTTATTGTTTGTGTTTTTGTTAGCTTGTTAGCTTGCAACTGGCAATGAGTGATAGCATTACTGTTACTGAAACATACAAAAACATTTAATGAGATTGTTTTTGTACATTGTGTTTTGTACAAGGAAGCTCCAACTTCAAACTTCAAAAATGTGTGATGTACTTAAGCTAGTTTGTACGGGCTATGTTTGAATCTCAGATTTTAGGAAAGTGTGCTAACATTTCCAACAGATACATGTAATTAAAGTCGAAATAAGACATTTGTGTGTCACAAACATAAAGACAACAAGTGGAGGGCATCATTCATTCAACAAGCATTTTGCGTATGATAATGAGATGCAATGAAATGAGGGACATTAATATCCTTTTTTTACGACTGCAGCTAAGGTGACTTAAAGAATGAATTAGAGCCGTCTTGCAAACGTGATCTACAAAAGTGTTCATTATCAATTGTCATTTTGATATCAAGAAATCACAGTACAGTTCCCACTGTGTACATCACAAAAGGTCATGAGTCTCAAATTGCCAATCAGAGATGTCAGCTGCGCTTAATGTCATCTGTGTAACCTTTTGTGGTTGATATGACACAAAAATTAGACAATACTTCAGCATTTCTCCATCACAGACCTTGACCTTTGTTGTCACATTGTCAATGTAAAAAAGATTTCCACAATTTTCAATATATCGTCACCTTACAGAAGTAGAAAAAGACTTGTTTGAAAAGGAATAATCTTTCCTTCTAACTGTTCAGAGAAGACGTTCTAAAGCTGCTACGATTACAACATCTGGAAGACATGTTAGCCCAGGTGAAGATGTAGTGTGTGGAGATTATAAAAGTGTCTGTGATGTGTCCCGGAGAAGAAAGAAGAAGAACAAGAGGGATGATGACAGTGCAGCAGTGTGTCTGACCTCAGCGAGGAACGACTCCAGGGAACACTGACCTCCAGCAGACACCGTTGACTCAGAGTAACACACGCTCTTCTCTGGTATTGTGAATCTGTTACGAAAACAAAAAATGTGGCATTTAACATAATATCCTTTTTTTTTTAGGTTTTCAAGGCTTGATCACCAAAGCTACCGGGTCGCTGACACCAGTAATGGCACATCATGGCAGCTATCATCTAACCTGACAAGCCATCCGTAGTGTAATCTGTGAAATATGTCATTCCAGGTTGGCGCTGCTCACACTTTCTTGGCCTTTAGAGGAGTGAGAACAAAGGTCATCATTTGGCACCCAAAGGTGGGGGGACATTATCTTTTCATTCACAAACTGCCAATTACAGTAGTAATCCAGAACATGGGTATGTGACCCTTAATGGTCCTCAAATGTACGGCAGGGGTCTGCCAAATTATTGTTTTGTAATGCTTTGAATTATTATTATTATTATTTTAAATTAAAATATACAGATACATCAATTTAACAAATTGTTAGCAAAGATAAACCAACCCGACATTTACAAATTGTGCAATCTGACACTAACTAATTCATGCTAAAGAACTGCGATCTTAAATGACTAACTAATACGCAAAGGCCTCATATTACACCCTACATGTTATTATAGGCCCAGTTTAACGTGCAATTCAATTTTATTAATCAATCGTGTCCTATTTGACATACTATATCTGTTAACTACTATATCTGTTTAATTTATTGTGCAATTGCAATGATAATAAGACAACATGATGGAATATTAAATGTAAGTAAATGGACAAAATATGCAGACCATTTATACAAATAAAGAACCTTGAACCTTGAATATTTATAAATACTATGTTATCCCAATTGTCATTACTTCTTCTGTTCCAGTTTTCAGGACCAGTGTCTCTTCAGGAATCATGAAAGTTTCATCTCAAATAGACGCAAGTCTGACTCTGCCAAATGGTGTTGTATATACATGTTTTTTGGAAGAAAATGTTAATTTGATACTTAATATAGGCAAATTGCAATAAAACTGTGCAGACTGAGTGGCTGTGTGGGATGTTTATCCTTGTAGAAACTGGTAATAAGCTGATTCTGCTTCGAGCTTTGAAGACTGCTGAACGTAATGATGCACCCACTCGTTTTTTCTGTAGGGCTAAGGTAATACTACTTTATATTTGTATGTTTATTTAATACGCACTCTCTCCGAATGCAGTATTTGTTTTACATTTAAATGTCTCACTGCTTTTTAAGTTAAGACACATACATATACATATATCCTATTGGCTATGCAAATGCCTGGAAACCATACATTCCATAAAAAATGTTAATCTCGAGGGAGTCATTTAGAGCGTGTTGTACATTCATTACTTAAAAATCACTTTAAATCATTCCACTTAAAAATGCAGTTGCTTTTTTTGATTGAAAAAATCTGTCTTCAGCAGCAGGGTTTTAGAAAAAAGTAGTCCATATGTTGAATATAAATATGTATCAAAAAGCATTGACAGGGGTTTGAAAGAAAGCAACATTCTTTATCCAACATTTTTCATCTTGGAATATCCAATAAGCTGTGCTGTAAAGAACTGGACTCAAGAAATCCATACAAGTCAAGAGAGCATAAAATAATGCATGAGCCATGTGCTACAAAACCACCAATTTCTGTCAGGCATTTGCAAGCCCTCTACACAGATTATACAGAGATATAAGGAGTTTGAAATGGCCTAACCTCTGTTCTGCCGTTCTCAATTCATTCAGAGCTGACAGTTTTTCCTTTTCCCTGCGAACATGCTCTTGTCATTAGCATGCCTCTGAACTTAGCCTCACAACGTCTCTTCTGAACAGTTCTGATGAATTATTTCATCCTGTACGGGGCTGACTGCGGGGCATACACGTGTGGGTGCTTCCTCTGGCCTGGATGAGTGTGTTCGTGCTGTTGCAGGGTCGACACCTGTTCTCCTGCCCCGCAACACATGACCCCCGAGTGTGCTGCTGACATTAAACTGTGCATAGGAATACATTTCACAGAGGCCTACTGCACAGGCTTATATCTGTATCTGTTTTCTTGCGTTTATAGAATATAAAAGCCGCTGAAATTATTATTTAGGCTCTACCCTTTTAAGCAATGTCATCTGTTTCTGAGGAGTTGAATGGATGAATGTATGTACAGTACATTGTATTTGTCAAACTGCAAACAGAAAGACAACGTTCTTTATATTTTTTTGATTTAGTATTTTATATGAAAGTATATTTAAGTCTGATCGTTATTTAGATATGTAATGTCTTAAAGTGTTGGCTGGGCAATTGTATACAGTGCACAATTCTAAAACTATCTTAGATAGTTTTAGGGTGTTGATTTGAAATGTTCTGAGGCCTCATGGACCCCACCCTGTAAAGACATGTCAGGCATGTCCAACAGGGAGGTGTCCACGAGGCATTTGATCAGATACCTGAACGATAATGCAATACGATTCATCGTGAAGGAGCAGGGGTTCTATCAGAGTTCCCTCGCCCTTGAGAGAGAGCTGTTGGAACCAAGCTCAACTCAGCTGCTTCTCTGTGATCGCCTATCAGTTACTCTCCAGAGCTCAATGCCATCTGTGAGGGTGTGAACGTAGATGTCATGTCTTCACCATGACAGTCAATGACATAGCTGGTCAAAGCTGTTGCAGCACCTGATCTCAAGCTCTTTTTTAGCCTCACTGTTTTACATGAATATCTCTGATTCAATCACTTGAGGAGACTACATTTTCCCCACGAAAAGGGCAATCATGTGTGTAGTAGACCTGACCATAGTCTCATCCCCCATCACTTTATGACAAGGACAATAACATATCTTGAATCTTGACTCGTCCAGCTAGGCTAATATTTTGCACAGCTTTGGCGGTCAGATATGGTAAACCATAGAAGAAGGGACCTTGTGTTATCTGCAGAGTAGAGAGCTGTGCACATAGTATGATTGACATGCAAAAGGGGAACACCTCCTGCACAAACAAACCCGTGCTAATTGGATGCTTGGATTCAGAATTAATGGGATTTTGTTTAGTTTTATTGATAAGGTTTTGAATCTGGCGAGAAACCCCACCAAATATTATCAATAGGACCTTTAGATATCACTGTTGCTTCTCTGGACAATCGTAAATAAAGCTCATTGAACAGTGAATTATGGATGTTGCCGTTATTCCTTGGCATTAGTTTCAGTTTTTTGAGGTTACAAGGTAGAAATCAAGGCCTTAAGGGAGTAACCGGCCTGACATGTTGCCCCAGCTTAGCAGGCCTTTTAAGCTCTGCTCGTCACGCCGCAGTCGCACATCTGCACCTATATATCAATGCCGTGCACAAAAACATTCCTGAGAGCCAAGCAGAGGTGATTTGTGTGCCTTTCTCCTTCTTTTTTTATTAAAATTCACCTGTGATCTAACTGTTCACTCGGCTAAAAGCTATACCTTTTAAATCAGTCATCCGTCCAGAGCTCAGACCTGCACCACATTAAGACCGGCACTGACATCACAACTGTTTCCCCTCTCCGCCTCATGCCTCTTTCATATATTTTCTCTTGTCCTCAACAGATGGACAATCTTGCAGCCAGAGATTTTTTAAAGTGTTTAATAAATGTAATACAACCTATCTAGTGTTGAAGAAAGGGATCTAAACCAGAACCATGTGCATGGGATGGATGGAGGCCCAGCCGTTAGGGGCCACAGCTAATATGGTTCAACATGTGGACCCCGCCATGCATGCAGGTTCACTTACATGTCGGACAGTTTATGACCCTCAGCGTTATTCCCTCAGAAAGTGTACCAGGTTACTTTAATTTATAGCGTGATGTTTTGTTTTTATACGACCAATGTATTCTCCATAGAGGAGGGTAATAAAAAGATTCAAGTGATGTTGGAACGCCGTGTCTTTCATGTCTTATCTCACAAAGCACCAGTACAGTGGTATTGTGTTCCTATACGGGGTAATATATGAAAGTGTTTGACTTATTGTCAAATTAAGGAAGCGTTTCATGACCCCGCTGGTGTATAAACATTCCTCTGGTCGTTATTTTATTCAGTTCAAGCCGAAAAGGCTAACCATAACCGATCATAAAATGTGCCTGAATGTGAGTAGTGGATCAGAGATGGGACTGGATAACTCGGAAACACACAGAGCTGTTTGAGCATACTCCATTTATAGACTGGAAAGGCTAATCAGATCTTGCCTTCACTTGTAAACAAACTCTTGTCACAATCTTCAAATGTGTCCCTATAAGCCATTAATCACTCGAGAACAAGAGCCAAAATGTTCAAAATGCTGTCTGGCCATTTTTTGTTGTTGTTATAAACTCATGCAGTGCTACCAAACTTTGTGCAAACCTACGATAAAAATTTTTTTTTATAGCTGGTTGAATTGACCTTTTAGTAGAATTTGAGTCATCTTACATCTTGTTTCATCAAATTGCCAACTTTAAATCCTTCTATAAAATATGATGGGCTACATTTTCAGGAAATGTGTATACAGGACTGTCTCAGAAAATTAGAATATTGTGATAAAGTTCTTTATTTTCTGTAATGCAATTAAAAAAACAAAAATGTCATACATTCTGGATTAATTACAAATCAACTGAAATATTGCAAGCCTTTTATTATTTTAATATTGCTGATTATGGCATACAGCTTAACAAAACTCAAATATCCTATCTCTAAATATTAGAATATCATGAAAAAGTATACTAGTAGGGTGTTCAACGAATCACTTGAATCGTCTAATTAACTCGAAACACCTGCAAGGGTTTCCTGAGCCTTGAAAAACACTCAGCTTGGTTCAGTAAACTAAATCACAAGTATGGGGAAGACTGCTGATCTGACTGCTGTCCAGAGGACCCTCATTGACACCCTCCATCAGGAGGGTAAGACACAAAAAGAAATTTCTCAAAGAGCAAGCTGTTCACAGAGTGCAGTTTCAAAGCACATCCACAAAAAGTCTGTTGGAAGGGGGAAATGTGGCAGGAAACGCTGCACAACCAAGAGAGATGACCGCAGCCTTAACAGCATTGTGAAGAAGAGTCGCTTCCAGAATTTGGGGGAGCTTCAAAGACAGTGGACTGAAGCTGGAGTCCAGGTATCAAAAGTCACTGTTCACAGACGTGTCCGGGAAATGGGCTACAATAGCCGTATTCCCATGGTCAAGCCACTTCTGAACTCAAGACAACGGAAGAGGCGTCTGACTTGGGCTAAGGAAAAGAAGCACTGGACAGTTGCACAGTGGTCCAAAGTCCTCTTTTCAGACGAAAGCAAGTTTTGTATTTCATTTGGAAGTCAAGGCGCCAGAGTCTGGAGAAAGGCTGGAGAGGAGCAAAATCCAAGTTGCTTGAAATCCAGTGTGAAGTTCCCACAGTCAGCGATGGTTTGGGGAGCCATGTCAGCTGCTGGTGTTGGTCCACTGTGTTTCATCAAGCCCAGAGTAAATGCAGCTGTGTACCAAGAGATTTTAGAGCACTACATGCTTCCGTCTGCTGAAAAGCTCTATGGAGATGAGGAATTCATTTTCCAGCATGATCTGGCACCTGCCCACAGTGCCAAAACCACCAGTAACTGGTGTACTGACCATGGCATTACTGTCCTCGATTGGCCTGCAAATTCCCCTGACCTGAACCCCATAGAGAATATGTGGGGTATTGTGAAGAAGAAGCTGAAAGACACCAGACCCAACAATGCTAATGAGCTAAAGGCCACTATTGAAGCATCCTGGGCATCCATAACACCTCAGCAATGCCACAGGCTGATTGCCTCCATGCCACACCGCATTGATGCAGTAATCCGTGCAAAAGGATTCCCAACCAAGTACTGAGTGCATTAATGGACATTTTCAAATGTTTGATTGTGTTTTGCTGTTATAAATCTTTTTTTTTTACTTGGTCTGAGGAACTATTCTAATTTTTTGAGATAGGATTTTTGAGTTTTCTTAAGCTGTATGCCATAATCAGCAATATTAAAATAATAAAAGGCTTGCAATATTTCAGTTGATTTGTAATGAATCCAGAATGTATGACATTTTTGTTTTTTTAATTGCATTACAGAAAATAAAGAACTTTATCACAATATTCTAATTTTCTGAGACAGTCCTGTATAATGAGGCACAAGACATCTACAATAATGTAATTTGGTAAATTGGAGCAAAACCATCGTAGGATATAAAAGAGGAAAACTGGATGGTAAGAATGGTTTTATTGCCATGTATTTAGTTGTTCATATATAATAACTATTTATTTTGTTTAAATAATAGAAGTATCTTCTGGTTAAAATGTAATTCCTTTAATAAGGGCTACTATGTAAAAAGCCCTTTTTAAAGTGTGATACCTAAATCCTAAATGTTGTCACATCCTTTATACAGTTACAAAGTGACATTGTACTCATTATTCACACAATGTTTACACCTAACGGTTAATTCAAAACATGAGGCCGATATCCTCAAATGTATTAAATGTTATCTGACTCACATTTTTGTACAGCCTAATATTTCACTAAGCCTTAGCATTTCATTCAGAGATGTACTCTAGATAAGTGCAATAATCTCAGTTTGATGGATGGCCCAGCCGGAGCCTCAGGCCAGTGGTGTGTATATACTGCACTGGTTGTGGCAGAACGATAAAACCAACACAGGCAGGTGTGTTTGGTTAAGATGCACTTGTCAAGAGGGGTGACAAGCATGTCTGTGTTCATTCAAGTGAACCCCTTATCTGCACCTCCATGTCCCACTCATGAGACAAAAGCACTTCCCATGTTTGTATGATTTACCTCTCAAGTAAAGTGCACCCCCCGAGCACAGGCAGACTCACACGCACATACATAACCATATATTACAGGGGAGAGTGTTAGCTAAAATTATTTACAGCATATAGCCTCTCATTACTGCTTACCTGTGCAGGAAAGCCACAACTCAACACCGACAGCTGGATGCATCAATTGTTCTTCCTTATTAGTATTTTTATTAATTAAAAATGTTTTGCACAGAATTTAACTTTATAAGAAATGTTTTTTAGTCTTAATTGTAGAACCTTTGTAACCGCAGTTATTAGTGCGACCACCTTTTATTTGTGATACGTTGCTTGAACTTCCACCGGGATGATGAGGAAGTGACGTCAGACTAGGAAGTAAAGCTCGCCGCTGGCCGACAGAAGTGAATATCAACAGCAGCAGCAGCAGCAGCAGCAGCAGCAACAACAACAACTAACTTTAGTGGGCCAATTTCCTACGGGACGATTACCTGAATGTATTTGTGAACGCTGTCTCTGCTGAGCTGAGGTGCTGAATGTCCTTCAAGTGTCGGTACAACATGACACCGAGGTAAGCAGCTGTGTGTGTGATGCTCTGTGTGCCTGAAGCTAGCTAGCTGCATCTATCTAACGCTCTTCTGCAGAGTGTAACAACTATAACAAAGCTCCATTTTAACCATATCATTTAGTATTGCAATTTAGTGTTTACATTTGCTTCAATATTTAACTATATATTGGAAATGAGTTAAATACTAGCTCCGTTCGTGGACGAATCTCTGGAAAGATGCTCGGTTAAAGGTACATCCAGGACTAATAGGTTTCACGTGGCTCTTGTCAGTTCAGTAATATACAGCTGAGTTGTCCTGCAACGTCAGATTTATGAATGAAACACACTTTCAAGTTGAAGAACAGACCCTTTAGAGATGAGTCACCTTAAGATAAAACCTAGAGTTGCTCATGGGTAGTGTGACAAAATCACTTTGACACCACTCGTAATAATCATTTGACATAACTGAATACATGTTCCTATTTTCAACCCTGTAACCAGGTACAATGAATGTGTAGGTACTATATGAAACGACCATGGCACTGAGTCAGTGACAATGTACCAGCACCCAAATGTGTCACTGCATGAGATCACCAGTTTCCTGAAACTCCAGCTCGGGGAGATCTGTTTATAGCAGGTGTACAACATCATATAGCATACATGTACCTCTGTTTCAGTCTTGATTTTCTGTGTGTTTGCTTTAAAATCACATGTTAGTGCAAGTGACTGCTATCAAAGCTGGAGGAAATATTATCTGGCTTAATATCAATGTAGCCTCTCCACCCACATGAGTCATGTAATGGTTCTGGGAAAGAAACTGAATACTGTTCTGTTTCCTTTTGTGCTTTTTCAGATGACTCACAAGTGGCTTGGACATCTGTGATTTGACAGAAGATGAGGCTTGCTCAATTTATCAGACTTGCTCAAAATGATTGCTTCTGTAGGCTCTTAACCGACACTGACATGGACAACAAACTATAGTGAAACATGTTTGTTGCATTTGGCACATCACATCCACAAAAAAACACTAACTGCATACATTATAATTAATTAGTTTTGAATGGCTTTCAGTTGATAACCATGTCACTGGCCGAGCAGTCTCAAAAGTGGTTTCCAACCCATGTCCAAGCCACTGTTCTTCAATCAACCAGTTTACAGGCCAAGGGCAAAAATGGCACCAACGATGCCTACACTATCATTCAGCTGGGCAAGGAAAAGTACTCGACATCGGTGGCAGAGAAGACGCTTAACCCCGTCTGGAGAGAGGAAGCCTCCTTTGAGTTACCGGGGTTACTTTTGGAGGGGAACCCAGAAGTATATGAACTCTGCTTTATCGTGATGCACCGCTCTTTGGTTGGGATGGACAAGTTCCTGGGTCAAAGGTCCATCAGCCTCAATGAAATCTTCGATAACAAGGAACGGAAGAAAACGGAGTAAGTATCATAAACTGTTTAAAGAACTAACCTCAAGGCATATTGTTTCACAACAAGCCGTACATTTGAACATGCTTAGATTACTTTTTTCCGTGGATTTCACGCTAAATAGTTTCAGGTAGTGCATATACACCCATTGAAATGTGCAAATCATCAGTCTAAAATAAGATGACTTATTATGTGTGTTACAAAAAGGGTAGATGAAAAAACTAGGAATTAAATAAGATGGCTAGAGTCACAAAAAATGCATCCTTAAGTGCTTTTATTAGCCGCAAAAATGCTGAAAGAACACAAAGTAACAAGGATCTACAGTCCAAAATAGAAAGATAAACAGACCTCAATATATATATATATATATATATATATATATGTATGTATATGTATATGTATATGTGTGTGTGTACAGGTCGAAGAAATATAACTGGTAGTTCTGCAAAATTCTCACCATATAGTTTTATTGTGTTTTTATTTAGAGCAACAGGTTTTGGCAAAATGTCTCCTTGATTTGACATCTGTTATCATGTCATTTCAAATCTAGTAACTGACAATAGTACACCCACTGCTACATATAGCCATAGAGATATTCGCAAAGAGAATATTATTTTTTTATTATTTTATAGTACTTATGTGAAGAAAGGAATACTTGATCCAGATACAAACTAGATTACCAAGCGTATGAGATTCTTCATTAGTTTGTACAGTAATCAAATGTTGTGGTATTTGGATGCCACTACATTTAGTTTTCATTCAATCTTACATTTTATATAGTACTTTTCATATGTAATAATTTAAGCCCATTTGCATGTCATAAGCATTTATGTTCTTTGTAACTCCAGCTCATACTCACGGATTGTCGTGCTGCTGGTGATAGAGGGGGATTTTGAGAGGAAGTGGAAAGTATTCGCAGAAGTTTTCCAGTCATAAGTGGATTACAAAATAGACAAAAATAGCATTTATTTGCCACATTTCCACATGTGTTTTACCATATTAAGCTACACAAAATACAAATGATTTGTGCGTTATAGTCTGTGCTCGGTTCTAAATTAAGTTCATGACCTAACTCCTGTTCACCACATGATTTAAATACAATTGAATTTAATATTCTCTTTTATTCCCTTGTTTTAGACGATTACATTTTATTAGACAGGCGTGTTTTAATTTGAAAAAGCAAATAGATCTTTTTATGTTGACAGTAGGTAAACAGACACCAGAGTGTTCCTTCTAATCTATCTAACACAATTGTTTCAGATGAAGTAGAACATTAGTGCTCCGTTCATCGAGGTTTTCCATCTTGTTGACCCTTTATTTTTTGAGGCATAGCAAAGAGCTGGCTCCTATGATGGGCTCATATTGTTGGGAGGTTATTTTAAGCTCAACAATCACTGACATGATGGTGAGTAGCAGTTGGCCTAATGAAACAAGTGGAGCTGGCTAAACATGTCTTGTAAGTCACTCCTATACAAACAATTGTTTAAAAAGGTGTGAATAGAAAATAGCCCTTCCTTTTCTAAATAACATGATTTTGAATCTAGTCCTGTTCTGTGTAGGGCTCAAACATTTTCCTTCTGTTTTTTGTTTTTTTCTGGGTGCTTTCATTTAGCCAAACAAGAATACATGTCAGGTTAGGTGTAGATCATATGTATTGGTGGCTGATACTGGGTGTATATGGAGTGAGTCAGCCTATTCATTAACTGGTAACTTGTCTAGGCTGTTCACCCTCCCTATGCATATTGCATGCTTGGTTAAGGTTTGTCCCCTGGTTACACTACTGCATGAAATGCTTCAGCGGATCCCACCTAATATTATAGCTCGTCAAGGCAGTGTTACATAAGGATATAATTGTGGGTGTTGACCTACAAGTCCAACACATGCACACATTTTAGCCTCACATTAAGCAAACAGGAACAGAATAACCAAATTGGATCTGGTGTTAATTAGCTCACCGCACATTTCAACACAAAAAAGACATTAGCACACTTCCTCTCTGCCCATCAGTCAGGAGAATCACAATATGTTATAATCAGCGTGGATGGCTGTTATTTGTTTAAAGTGCCTGAGCCGATGCACCTCCAGGCCGTGCACTTTTTCAGCAGAGGTTCTGTAATGGATACACTCATATTGCTTGTTGGCCCAATCCCACACTGCACTGCAGGCATACTTGACAATGATGCCTCAATGTTATATCCACTCTCCACAGTGGGCCTGTGTTCACCGTGGCCCATCCGCAATGTTTTTGAACCCACATATAGGGGAGGAAAGGCCGTCTTGATATCTGAGTAGGCAGCCCATAATTATCGCACACCTGTGTTTGTTGATTGTGAGGAGTTTCCCAGCGGTCCAGGCCCGAGTGGGAGGATTGTGGTTCCAAGCACAGGGAGGTTTATCTTGGCCTTGAGACACACGTGAGGTGCAGCCCCGGCCCCACGGCAGCCGTATGCTGTGGCTGCTGATCAGACTGAGAGCGGCGCGCAGCCTGGGAATCAGACCCAGCGAGGCCCTTTCATGAGCGGCTCCCCGAGCCACGAGCTAGACGGATTCAGAATAGCGTTGAACAGCTGCAGCTTTTAGAAAGCCAATACCAACACCTTTTTTGGATGAACGGATACATGTTATTTCATGCTGGAATTCAAGGGATCATACAAATCTCCATTCACAATCTGGCCTAATCCACAAAGAAATATCAATAATTGTATGAAAAAAATAAATAAAATTGCTTACATTTAGGTAAAATGTCAATTAAATTCAAGTTCTTTTCACAAAACAATATTAAAAAAATTAGAACAATTTATTATATTGATCAAACGGCACCATGATGGATGAGTGCAAATGTATACAGCATATTAATGTGACCACAGTTTAGAAAACACCTTCATCATCTCCCAGATGAACACATCAAATAGAACACAATGACTGGTAGAGGTTTTCCTACTGCAGTTTCTTAAAGGACATTGTCACAAGGCCTATAACACAGAGGATACGTCTCATTAACATGTATGAACTGTTGGCTGGACCTGCACCGGGGCTTTGCAATTTCCCAATTGCTTGTCGTTGCATTTCTGAACAAAGGCCAGATTTGTGCAAATGCCACTTTATTTCGCTAAGAATGAATGCATAAATCCCATTACTTCCAGCTGAAGAAGCGGAGAGGTTAAACAAATAGGAGCCCAAAAAGCAGCCTGAAATGGTCTATATTATTCAGCAGCAGCAGCAGGCTATTTCCTATGTTCAGTTTGCAGGGAATAATGTTTATCCTCTGAATGATAAATTGTATTCCTGTGTGTGTCAGAAAAAGTTCAAACGATTTAAGCCCATGCTTTTGTGTGTCGCTGTTGGATTAGTCTGCTCAAATTAGCCTTTTCAGTGATGTCCACAAAGAAGTAGGTAGAGCACATTAGTGAGAATGTGGGCTATTTTTTCCTTTTGTCGCATTGTTTGATAGACTTTTACCACATTCTGACTTTGTATACCTGTCATACTGAATTATGTTGAATAACATGTAATCAACTGAGAAGATTTTCTTACAAATCCTGCTCTTTTTATATAAATTGTCTCATTGAATTTGCTCAGCCTAAGCGTCCTCCTCTTTCATTTTTTAGCTGGTATCCCTTGGAGTCTAAGCCGGGGAAGAAGAGGAAAGAACGAGGTCGCATCCAAGTGAGCATCCAGTTCATGAGGAACAACATGACTGCCAGCATGTTCGACCTCTCCATGAAGGAGAAGCCCCGCTCGCCTTTTTCCAAACTTAAAGACAAAATGAAAGGTCGCAAACACGATAGCGGCTTCAGTGACACGTCCTCTGCCATCCTGCCTCGCTCTGCTGCCAGCGACGCAGAGCCAAACCGCCAGTCCCTCGCCCCAGACCCACAGCCCCAGCCTGAAGCTAAGGTCAAGAGGCCGCTGCTCTCTGGGGCCCACAAACTCTCTGCAGCCCATTCCATGTCCGATCTCATTGGGACTCACTTCCGACCCAAACCGGATTCCATGAACTCCATAGAAGAAAGTGGTGAGGAACAAAACTCTTATTTCTTTCGAGATTCCTTGTTTATAAGGCAGTTGAATTATATCTTGTATAAATCATTTTTAGCGGTTGGCAAATGCGTGCAGGAGTTACTGTTTTTTAAAATAACAGTCATCCCATTTATTAACCGAGTCACTGATGATCAGAGAGTCTACCTTGTATCTCAAACATTCCTGCTATATCTGTAGAATAAAATGCATCATTCTAGAGCACTAAAATGGAACTATTTCACATTGCTATTACTTAAGAAAAACGTTGGCTGTCAACCTGTTCTTAATGAAGTGTCTTCTTCTTGTGTGACTGACTTATTGTCAATATGCTTTTGCAATTTGTAATGGCCATCAGTAGAGGTCAATATAAGTCACAGCTATGGAGAAAGAAAGATATTTACACAACAAGTTATACAATCTTCACTAGCCTAGTTATTGAGGTCAATCCTATCAATCTGTGACCTTAATTGGCCTCTGTTTCTAACCAGTATAATTGGCCTCCCATTTGCCCCCTCTCTCCCTGAGTTGCAGAAGCTGTAAATCAATGTGAAGAATACTCCCAATTTCAACAACATAAAGAAAGAGATCAAACAGAATGGGCTACAAAATGATAATGCACAACTACCCAAAACAATACAATAATTATAGAAAATGTACTAATGTCCTGCATTGTGTAAGGAAAAAAGGATGGGTAAGGACTGACTGAAATTAAAAAGATTATCACAACAAATATTTATCTGGTGATGTATTTTTAGGTCAGCTATTGATATGCAATCATGCTATTTGCTAATTTAGGATGCATGATGGTTTGTGCCGATGCACTTCAATTCTTACTATTGTCAGGGGAAGCTGAAAGGTGTCGGGCAACAATCAGAATTGGCTGATATTAATGACCCAAAACATAACTGTTAATCTCTAAATCTCCAAATTAGGGTAAAGGATCAAAAAGAAGGCAATACTGAATCCACCTGCTCCGTCAGGAAAGTCCGATCTCCACTGCACAGCAATCTGAGGCAGTTACATTACAATGACTTCTGGCCATGTGATCATCTCAAGTTCTAAATATACCTATTAAAAGAACAAATGTGGCCTTTTTGTGATTAGTGATATGCATTGATACATTGTTCAGATAAGTGCATCTTGAAGTATGCAGTTGATGTACTCCCTTTGGTTTGTCTTGCAGGCGGCCCTCACAGGCGTTCCCAGAGCGAGGTGCCAGGCTACCAGGACGGGGAGGCACACAGTGACCCTTTCACTGATATCAGTGACACCCTGCCACAGAAGTATGCCACGCTCCCACGCAACCGCAATCCATTTGAGGGGGAGCAGGGGCAGCTGTGGGAGCGGCCGGAGCGGAAGGAGAAAAAGGAGAAGGTCAGCCTACTGGAACGCGTGACTGGAAAGAAGGAAGGCCGCAAGACCAACTATGGGGGGCGATCGGGCAGCTCTGGAGACCTGTGCTCCCCGAACCCCTTCAGTGGAGACACTAACCCCTTCATCTCCAACTACAAAACCAGGTATACTGTCTTTGTTTGCTCTGTATGATTCTATCCTAATTAAAACACCAACCAACTCTCATTTAGCGCACCAGGCTTTACTCGTCTCACAGAATGTCTTCTGTTTCTTTATTAGGGTACTGACTGGGGTATTCTTCCTGTTCCTGATAAACAGTCATTCATTTCACCGATAAATCACCAAGTTTATAAAACAACAGTTTATAAAGTACATCTATTACTCTGCATCAATACAGACATTTAGATACATGTCCATTAAGACATGATGATGGGGAAAGGTACAAATATCTTTGAATAATGTTTTTTCAATACAAAGGAACATATTCTGTTTCTCTTTTATATTCACAAAACAATAATAATGACTAACCCCCACACACTTCAAAGCCAATCTGTATATCTAAACTCAACCCTTAAAAACACTTCCAGTTCTCAAATACATCAGCTATTTGTGGACACATATAATCCAGAAGATGCTACAAAAATGCCTTCAAGTTATTATTTATCCGTCTTGGGTTTAAAATGCTTCCTCCTAAGGCAGCACCTTCGGCAAATGTCTCTCTTTTGGTTAACCAAAGCTATAATTAATGCTCATGTATATTTTTGTAGCCTCACATCAAAAAAAAATTATGAGGCAAGCGTCCCATGGTTTCTTTATATCCAAGTGACTAATAGTGACCACACTTGTTTCAGTATTTTGTAAGAAGGCTGTAGACAGCCACTGGAGAATGGACTGCAGTCATATCCTTCCACTCAAAGTGCACTGTCAACACAGGTCAACTCAAAGTTTTTGTTTTGGCCCCTGACGGGCTCAGTCTGACAGTATGGAAGGGCCCTATGGAAAATCAAACGTTTTTCTTTACTCTTCACCAGAGGCCTGTACCTTGAAGCCAGTTCAACATGTTATCTGGCTTTACTAACCCTAACAAAAGCAGTATGTCAACCTAGTGTTCCTCAGTCTGGTTATGAGCGTGTTCACATAAAAGGGGCGTGGTTTGCAGCATATGGCCTATCACAAACGTGCTAACAGAAAATCCTACTTTGTATACAGGCCACAGCTCTGGTGGGGTGCCGCTGCTGTCAGAGCATGTGTGTGTTTGGGTTCATAAAACATAGTTAACAGTCATCTCAAATATTTTCTATATCATGGCTGATTATATTGCTGATTTTGACAACATGTTTATTATGCAGGTGTTCACACTTGTTTGGATACAATAACAACAGTAACAATAGATCCCCTCCAAATTGTTGTAACACACATTCTGAGCCTATCGGTGGCAAATACAAGCAGTTAATGGAAGCACATTGAAAGTGTGAAGCGCTCAAAATCAAAAACAAAATGTTTAAGTCTTGTCTGACATTAGATCATAAGAGCATATACTGCATGTTTTTTTTTATCATGTTCAATCAATCCTCTCACAATCTCCAAACGTGCCCTTGCTACCCTGTGGAACACCCAGTACTGAACCACAGGATATTGGTTACAACATTCCCTTAAAGTTTGGAATACCTTGTTGATTGAAATCTCCCCATCTGATGAAACCCCCCTACTCTCTCTCTCTTTCATTCTGTTGTCAAGTATTGTTGTTCAAACCTCTCCACCGAGCCCCGTTGCCTCTACTCCCCATGTTGCATAAAGAGTTGGTGGGCACTGTGTCTGAGTTCTGGTTTATCAGAGCTGAAGGTGTCATTAGTGGCTCTTTAGAGGGCCTGGGCTTGATAACGGAGCCCTCTGAGCTATAGTAATGAGATCCTCTGCAGAGATAGACCACCCAATTAACCACTTATCTCTTTGGGCACTGGTCCATCATTTTTACTGCTGCCTTTGTCGTACAGTAGCTCAGTGGTCCTTCTGTAATGCAGTGCAGGAATACCAAAAGGCTGTTTTCAAGTATATTATTGATAGGTGAACTTCTGTAGCAAATACATCACATATTTTAATTCCTCATAGGCTACGACGGTCACTTTAATGTGTTTATGTGAATTGTCTTTGATTGCTTTGCAGTGATAAAAAGTCAAATGAAGACATCACATTTGGCCATAAGAAGAAAGACATATACGGCAAGAAAAAGGTAAGAAAGACATGATTTGTCGTGATATTGTTTTTTGTCATATTTGATTAGACAAAGCAGATGGCCACATTGATCTCTGAGTCCTCTAAAGAATCAGACTGTGCCATTCAACTAATTAGCAGCTGCACACATCGGTCATCATGTCTGATCTGATCGTAATTTGAAGTGGTGTGAGATTTCCCTCTGTGAGGTCGGTCATAGTGCTGGGTTATTCCGTAATTGGAGTCAGGAAAAAGCATAAAGATGTCATTTGTTCTTCTGTTTTTAATGATTGTTACATTTTTTGTACATGGCGTTTTGCCCTTTTTGTAGTTTGTATCTCCAATTTGAAATAGAAAAGTCAAATTTGCCAGCTATTACACAGCAAATAGTATTAATGAAGGAGCAGTGGCTGAAGTGACGCTTAAATGAGAAGGAGAATGCTGATAATAGCTTTCCTCACCTTTCTTTGTGGGTGTTGAGGGCTGTCGGTATCCACACATGTGCCCCTGTGCATGCCGCAGTGCCTCACAGAAATGGCAGCTCCCATTTCCTCCGCTTCAAGGCCCTAATTAACCACACACAGGGGGAGTGGGGGGGGTGCAAGCAGTGAGAGATTTCAAAGGACTGAGCTTTTAGATTCTCAAAGCTGAGCTCATTAGAAACTGTAATGACACAACTGGAGAATGCCAAGTGTGCGCCTTATCTTCTCCTTACTACTGATCGCAGGGAAACGGTCATCATCACTTTGCCAATTCGTGGTCCTTTCCAGGCCTTTGTCACCAGCCACTGAAGCTCCTGATTATTATGCCGTGTGTGTGTGAGAGAGAGCTATGCACGTACACATGCTTGTATGCGACACAACATATTGCTGTCACTTCTCGTATTCCCTCTCAAAGTGCAGTATCTTTCGGTGAAACACCTTTTTTGTATTGTGTGTGTTCCAGGAATAGGTTACAGAGATCTGTTCTTAAAACCTTTCTTACATCGGACATTTAATCTCGGTGGCAAATATTTCATTTTGGTCCGTGTCTCCCCACAGTAGCCTCCATGCTGTTAGAAGCGATAAGATACCTGGTAAGCAGTCCCGCTCCAGGTCTTTCTGCATTGTCTTTCCCCGGCTAGTGGAGGCTTGAATGGTGCATGGGAGTGGAAGCTGATAAGTGTGGTATTTTAAACAAGGGTGAAGGCTTTGCTGCTCTATCTGTTCGGGGGAGGATGCCCAGCACCGAAGCGATAAAGTGGTCCCTCATTAAAAACGATTACAGTTCCTCTCGTACCCGCGCAATACGATCTGCACATACCGTACCACACGGCTCCGTCCAAGCAGGTTGTCCTCAAAGAGCAACGTTGGGCTTGGGTTGCATCCTTATTTTGGTCTTTATCAGCCTGACCTTTAATTGCAGAAATATGCAGCCTGGCAGTTCCCCCGTCAAAACAAAGATTCTGTGTTTTTGGGAAACCTGGGAAAAGTTCTTAAAGGCATTTTAGAGTTGTTGCATCTTAAGTCAGAGAGGTCATGCTTTGAAATGTGTTAAACTAAGGCTGTACAGGTACAGTGGGGCAAAAAAGTATTTAGTCAGCCACCAAAAGTTCTCCCACTTAAAAAGATGAGAGAGGTCTGTAATTTTCATCCTAGGTATACCTCAACTATGAGAGACAGAATGGGGGGAAAGAATCCAGGAAATCACATTGTCTGATTTTTAATGAATTCATTGGTAAATTCCTCGGTAAAATAAGTATTTGGTCACCTACAAACAAACAAGATTTCTGGCTCTCACAGACCTGTAACTTCTTCTTTAAGAGCCTCCTCTGTCCTCCACTTGTTAACTGTATTAATGGCACCTGTTTGAACTCGTTATCAGTATAAAAGACACCTGTCCACAACCTCAAACAGTCACACTCCAAACTCCACTATGGCCAAGACCAAAGAGCTGTCAAAGGACACCAGAAACAAAATTGTAGACCTGCACCAGGCTGGGAAGACTGAATCTGCAATAGGTAAGCAGCTTGGTGTGAAGAAATCAACTGTGGGAGCAATTATTAGAAGATGGAAGACATACAAGACCACTGATAATCTCCCTCGATCTGGGGCTCCACGCAAGATCTCACCCCGTGGGGTCAAAATGATCACAAGAACGGTGAGCAAAAATCCCAGAACCACACAGGGGCACCTAGTCAATGACCTGCAGAGAGCTGGGACCAAAGTAACAAAGGCTACCATCAGTAACACACTACGCCGCCAGGGACTCAAATCCTGCAGTGCCAGACGTGTCCCCCTGCTTAAGCCAGTACATGTCCAGGCCCGTCTGAAGTTTGCTAGAGAGCATTTAGATGATCCAGAAGAGGATTGGGAGAATGTCATATGGTCAGATGAAACCAAAATAGAACTTTTTGGTAAAAACTCAACTAGACGTGTTTTGGAGGAGAAAGAATGCTGAGTTGCATCCAAAGAACACCATACCTACTGTGAAACATGGGGGTGGAAACATCATGCTTTGGGGCTGTTTTTCTGCAAAGGGACCAGGACGACTGATCCGTGTAAAGGAAAGAATGAATGGTGCCATGTATCGTGAGATTTTGAGTGACAACCTCCTTCCATCAGCAAGGGCATTGAAGATGAAACGTGGCTGGGTCTTTCAGCATGACAATGATCCCAAACACACCACCCGGGCACTTTTGTTATTGACCAAATACTTAGTTTCCACCATAATTTGCAAATAAATTCTTTAAAAATCAGACAATGTGATTTTATGGATTTTTTTTTTTCTCATTTTGTCTCTCATAGTTGAGGTTTACCTAGGATGAAAATTACAGGCCTCTCATCTTTTTAAGTGGGAGAACTTTCTCAATTGGTGGCTGACTAAATACTTTTTTGCCCCACTGTATATGTATTGATACTATATAATCATTTTGATATGAGAGTAGATATTATCTTTGATTTTGAAAATTGTAAGTGTCATTTACTGGTTTTTAAAGAGGCCGTATTGTGCTTTTTTTGGGGGGGGGGGGGGTTTCCCTTTCCTGTATTATACAGTTGCAAGAAAAAGTATGTGAACCCTTTGGAATTACCTGGATTTCTGCATAAGTTGGTCATAAAATGGAGGAAGCCACTGCTGTCCAGAAAAAACATTGCTGCACGTTTGAAGTTTGCAAAAGAGCACCTGGATGTTCAACAGCACTACCGGCAAAAATATTCTGTGGACAGATGAAACCAAAGTTGAGTTGTTTGCAAGGAACACACAACGCTATGTGTGGAGAAAAAAAGGCACAGCACACCAACATCAAAACCTCATCCCAACTGTGAAGTATGGTGGAGGGAGCATCATGGTTTGGGGCTGCTTTGCTGCCTCAGGGCCTGGACAGATTGCCATCATCGAGGGAAAAATGAATTCTCAAGTTTATCAAGACGTTTTGCTGGAGAACTTAAGGCCATCTGTCCACCAATTGAAGCTCAACAGAAGATGGGTGATGCAACAGGACAATGACCCAAAGCACAGAAGTAAATCAACAACAGAATGGCTTCAACAGAAGAAAATAGTCCTTCTGGAGTGGCCCAGTCAGAGTCCTGACCTCAACCCAATTGAGATGCTGTGGCATGACCTCAAGAGAGCGATTCACACCAGACCTCCCAAGAATATTGCTGAACTGAAACAGTTTTGTAAAGAGGAATGGTCCAAAATTCCTCCTGACCGTTGTGCAGGTCTGATATGCAACTACAGAAAACGTTTGGTTGAGGTTATTGCTGCCAAAGGAGGATCAACCAGTTATTAAATCCAAGGGTTCACATACTTTTTCCACCCTGCACTGTGAATGTTTACATGGTGTGTTCAATAAAAACATTTAATTGTTTGTGGGGTTTTAGCTTAAGCAGACTGTGTTTGTCTATTTTTGTGACTGAGATGAAGATCAGAACACATTTTATGACCAATTTATGCAGAAATCCAGGTAGTTCCAAAGGGTTCACATACTTTTTCTTGCAACTGTATGTATAGGTTTGTGTGCATGTAAATGGTCCTCAAAGGCTAAAATCCCAAAGTTGGTCATTTCTCTCCCACACACTCCCCACACAATTATTGATCTTGAGGTATTTGGTCAGAAATACTGTCATATTTGATTTTTCATATTGCCCAGCCCTAGTTAAAACTAAAGAAGAACCACTTTCTCTAGCTAAATGCTTTAGTGTCAAAGTGAAGTCCCATTAGAGCTGTTAAACATGTCTTTATTCTCATTGCAAACACTGTTACACAGTATTGGATCATAGCATCTGCCATTATTGACATGTGAGCGCTAAATCTCAGCACTCTCTTCTTAACAACTGTGTTAGCCTTTATTAGCAGCAGAGAACAAGAGAAAAACACATGACAATCTATGTCACGTTAGGCCAACACGTCTAATTAGTCTATTTTCTCCTTCGCATTGTGATCAGCTTATCAGATGCTGACATTTCATAGAAGATCATTCAGGTTGCTTTTACAAAAGATCCATGTCAAGTATGGTGATTATGGAGCCTCAAACTAACTCCTTTTTTCTTACTTCCAGGAGGTGAAACAGGAAAGCCTGGCCGCCTACAGCAACCTGTCCTTCGAGGAAGTTGTGCGGGAACTCATCAAGCAGAAAGAGGTGGTGAAAAAGAAAGATGCCCACATCAGAGAGCTGGAGAACTACATCGACAACCTGCTCGTGCGCGTGATGGAGGAGACACCCAGCATTCTACGGACACCCTACGAGCCCAAAAAGAAGGCGGGTAAAATTGGTAAAAAGAAATGAAAGTTAAACAGTTGCTAATGAAGGAGGAACTCATGTGGTCAAATAAGTGAGAACAAATGGTATTCATCAGAGCCAAATTGCTCAATGGTTTATGTCCTTGCCTAAAGAACATTTTATTCAATGGGTGTAGGTTTTTTTTTTTTTTCGGTGTATTGTTAGGTACAGGATGAGAGAAATTCAATGATTGATTCAAGTCCAATCAAATCAGTTTCTTTTGACAATATGGTATGCACTTCCCCACATGTTGCACATACAGCTGCCGTCATTGGCTCAAAAGCTCTTAAGGTGCAAATGCAGCCAAATCCAAGTTTACCAGATGGTGTATTTGAAGTTATGTTTCCTGTTTGCTGAAACACGGTCAAGTGGGTCGAGAAGATGAAGCTGTAGTTGCGTTGTTTACACTGGAGTCTCAAACTACGATACACATTCAGAGGAGGAAGCATCAGCTTTGTTTTAGAGCCTCCTCTGTTCTACAGATATGTATTCTTAGAAAGACTGGAGGAGAGTTACTGTAAGAAGTTGCTGGAAAGTATCTGGAAATCTGGTTTCGAATGAACAAACATACAGTTACTGTCTTTCTATTCTTTTTTTATTATTATTTGTGATGACTATCAATTAAGTTTATTAGTGTCTCAGTCATTTGCTGGAGGTGATCATTTTACTGACTTTAAGTGCAATAATAATAATTTGCTTTACATTCTGCTGGTAATGTTGTTGTTTACATTAGAATCTAAGCTTTGAGTCAAACTCATGTCTTTTAATATTGTTTGATTCACTGGAAAAAGTCATGTTGTTACAGCCTCTACTGATCAACCATCTCCTTCTATTACAATTTTGAGAAGATTGAATTATGGTACCAAGATGCACATGTGGACTTATGCTGAACAATCTTTATTTATAAATGTGTTATAGCTCAGTTACATATGAACAAAGAATTTGTAAAATGGTAAAAATGCTACTGTTCCCCCTCCCTCATCACCCTTTCTAATGTTTAACACTCAACAGATGGTAAAAGTCCCAAAAGATATTATCATTCATAAGTGTCATACTGATACAGTTTTATATGTATTTACATCGGCTTTAATATGTGTTTACCTAGTCACAGATGAATGATGTACTGTGCCTCAGTATGTCAGTTTTTCTGTTATAAACACAAATTCTAAAATGAATATACAGTAATATGAACGTGTTTCACCACTTCACGGTAATAATTATGACCAGTGCATAACTGTTCGAGGTAAACAGCCAATGAGTGTCATTCAGGTTGCAGACAGCTGGTGTCAGAAGCAAAATGTCCTCATTTCACAGTTTGATGTCATCTCATATGTCGCTTCAATCTTTGATGCTAATGTCACAACAACATATGTTGTTTCCATGTTTAACTCTGAGAATGTATCAGTTTTTACCGAGCAAATGCTGAGTGAAATAAGGGGCAGCGTTAAAGGGTGTAACACGTTTTACCACAATATGGTTTAACGTTGATTCTCCACCAATAATGCAATATTTGTTTCTATTGATCAATGCCAGGTGATGTAATATGCCCTTGTAACAAAACTACATTTACAAAAGATAGCTAAAAAAAATGACTTGACATTTATGTAAAAACCATCTTTAAATGTGTAGGAGGGCGGTGTGATTTACATGGAAATTCGTCCAAAAAGAAACCTGCCTTTTAGGGATTTCAAAATAAAAGCATATCTGTATGAATGTTTTTTACTTGCACCAGAGATATTGCATTGTTGGTCACTGAATCGATGGATATTGTTGTTTCGTTACACCCCTAGCTGCTTTTGGAGCGCACTCCTGGTACTAAAATGAACAAAATGACTACTTAAAGGTGAATCATTTGTATCTCCTTTACCTGTGTTCGAGCTAGATGTTCAACAATAGTTGAATAACTTCCTGATGTTTAGGTTTACATTCAAGTTTTGTATTCCTTTTTAGATGAGAAGCATCTTCATGTACAGTGTTAAACACGTATTATATTACAGTAGTTGATTTATCGATCTTATTTTTCCGGTGACTTTGTTCTTATGCTGGTATTTCCTTCTGGTGTTTCTATCTATTTTGTAATTACTTTTCAGTCTTATACAATTGTTGACCTTTACACTGTATGATACCAAATCACAGTTGAGTGCTACACTGTATCTATGGAATGTCAAAACACACTTTTTCATGAACTACTTGAAAAACAGTTTGTCATGTACTCATTATTTCTGCTGCTGAGTTACTTCATGTGAAGGTATGCGATCTCTTCGTGGACTTGTCTTGTTACTGAATGTATCCTGCTCGATTTTGAAATACGTGATTTTGAAATGTATAATGATATACAAAACACTTACAAGGCCATAGAACCTTGCTTGCCTTTAAGGTATTTGGTGTATCCAAAGAGATAATTTCACAAGCTAACCCCCTCCCTCCTTCCTTCTATTACTCTGACGTAACTCAGACATCTTCATTATGGACAAGAAGTGATTGTTTTGTGCGATGATGTGACACAGATGTTGGGTAAATTCCTTCGTTTTGGAGGAAGGTTATTTGATCTGCATATATTTTGCCAAACATGTTTGAATCACTTCACGAAATGATGAGTATTATGTGATAGTAATTAAGAAAATATGTGGATAAGAATCTGTTTCACATTACGGAGAAGCTTCTCACTGATTGCCTTCCTACGTGTGCTGAAGTGTGAACTCGTGTTACAGGCTTTTATTGTTTAAACTGCTTTAACTACTCTGTATTGCTAGTTGTAAATGGACCTTCGAAGAAGTCTCAATACTTCCATTGTACATACTGTATAGTCACTTTGTAATATCTCCTCACTTTGACTTTTTGCGCATTTCACTGTGCTGTAAAATGTTTGCAAATGTGCTTACTTAGGTCTGAAATTCAGTCGAATTCATGTTAAGCCAAATAAAAATTCAAAGGTAGGAAAGAAAAGTAATTACCACCTATATGAGCAAAACTGATACTGGCAAAGTAGTTGGGATATTCCAGCTTCTATAGACACGTTCTGTTGCTTCTGTATTTAGTGTATGACATATGGTGCATTATAGTGTAAAGCAGAGAATAAAACAGGTGATTTACACTCAGGTCAACTATTTGCCCCAAAGCGCTGCTGCTTTGCTCAAACGATAAGGTCGTAATAAATAAATGTTGAACACATTCGGACCCCGAGGTTATTTAGTTCAAATGAAAAATGAGGGGTTGCTTAGTTCTAATTAATTTTGCCTGTCATATTCTCTTTCAGCTTGATTGCTACATTTGCTTTATATGCTTTAATATAATTTGGTGCTTTGGAAGATGTCAGAATAAATCGCTAATCTAAATGAAAAGCATTTTCAAATCATTTTTCTAGCACAACATTGTAAAGGGGTGCATTGCAAAAAACAAAAAAAACACAACCACCCCTGCATCATTATTGCACTTCTTCCTCTGCTCTTTTGCATAATATTTGTCATCCAATCAATGCCAATGTTCCAATGTGCAAAGCGTGGAGGCAACATGTCCTATACAATTTGGCCTGTGTTATAATTCTAATTAATATAGAGTATTTTGCAAATGCATAAAAGTATGTTTGGTTAGTGTTGTCCACCCCATTCAAAGAAAACAAACAGTGCAAACATATGGGGATTTTTTTCCACGTTGACGAAGCATGCATTGAACCTTTTGATGAAGATGGCATAAAGCTCAAGTCGGATCTCACAATCCTCCTCTGGCAGCTTTTTAAGTCTTCTACTGATAATATGATGCTGCTTGCCATAGGCCACATACAGCTGCCAGACACTAAGACTTAAGCTCCCGCTAAATCCCCTGACGGTGCTTGTAATGTGGCACACAGTTTTTGAAGGAAATGATGACTGTGTTTATAAAAGATCTCGCCAGTTAGCATTGAGTTTACACAATTGTATGGAGGCTGGTGCACGAGGTGCCAACACAAATAAACAGAATGTCAGTTGAGTTTAGTGCCCCAACATGGTGGAGACCTTATATAACATTTTGATACCTGCGTGTTTCTCAAGGTAGTCGATGTGAACTCAGTCACAAGCCTTGTAATGTAAAAAAAAAAATGGAAGTAAATGGCTGATTCTTGTCATTTCTGCATGTCAATCAAATGTTTTGATTATGTAAAACGTTATAATTTTGCCAAATATGTTGTTTTTTCCATTGATTCCTTAAGATTGGGATCATTTTCCTCAACTTGTCACACTACCTTATTGTCATGTAATTAACTCTGAATGAAAAAAAGTGCTTTCATCAGAAAAAATTACATGATTTCTTTATTTGTTTTCACATAATAGCCTATATGCAAGACTTTCATACGTGGATGTGTGGGTACAAGAATGTATGGCTTTTTTTGTATTATTGTAGTTCTGGAAAAGCGTTGGGGTTTAGAAAATGTATGTAATATAATAACAGTATGATGCTGTTAATGATGACTATATAAAGTGCCAACGCAAGCACTAATTCAGAAGAATTTGGTGATGCATTTCTTAAGTTCATCCATGTACTACAGTTTTGACTTGTTCCTTTTAGATATCATCACCATCATTATCATTCAAATCCAATGTCATTTTCAATAAACTCACTGTAAATGAAATGTGCTTCTGTATAGTTTTTTAAGGCAAACATTTCTATAAAAAAATCAAATGTAATTGTGGGTTAAGTCAATCAATCAATGTTTATTTATATAGCCCAATATCACAAATGTTACATTTGTTTCAGTGGACTTCACAGAATATCATTATGATAATATGACACCCTCTGTCTTTACTTGACATCTGAATTTCAACAACATTCTAATTATGTTCTCTGCATCTTACATTTTGCAGCATATGTGGTTTATCAAACTGCACTGTAAATTGGGTTGAAAATCATCCATAAAGTGGGTTGCTATTTATCTGTTCCTGTCCCTATCATTCCTAAGGATAAATTAAATCCACTCTCAATTAACTATGATCTCGCTGGCAGTTAAACCATGATTAGTGTTTTAAATTGTACTAATTTGTGTCAAAGCTTTTGTTTTCTCCCTTGCTCTAGGCAGCTCTTCCTTTTTTGTTCTTGAGAAATTCCCATGCCTTCCCGGTAAAGGGAGAAGTGGCATTGTCTGACAACTGAGTAAAGATTACTTGTTAAAGGTCCACTCTAATTTACCTATTTGTGCAACAAGACTGTGTGAAGTCTTTTGGGACAAGAGACACTTGTGTTGTTTACCGCCTGATGCTTTTGTTGGTGGGTTTTTCATCCCGCCACATAGCAGGTTAAAACATGACCTCTTCCCTGTCTATTCTGTAGAAGTCCCTGAAGAGGTTCACAACGACCCAGCGGCAGATGCTACTGAACACTGCAGCACCGCGAAAGAGCTGATGGTGGAAGATGCAAAGCGGTGGTAACCACAACACCATGAACAAACAAATGACTTGCAACACAATTCCTAAATGCCTCATGACAGAAATAGATACAGAACCACATGTGCTGATAAAACAGTTCATTTTTGCTTTACATGTGGCTAGATGTAAGTTTTAAATTCCATATAATTCTAGCTAGAGACCAAATTGGCAGCTTGCGTCATGGTTAATTTCTTATCCTCCTGTGTTAACTTATAGTCAGCTTTGGGAGAGCACAAATAAGTGTGTAATTGGGCTTTATGTAGGTGTCACCTGTTGTATTCATAAGCTAATTGGAATACTCATTGTCATCCTCACACATTCATGAACTGATCGAATTTCACAGGTCCCAGCTTTTGTACGGCACGTGTCATTTGAGTGCCGTCTACATTAAAGCCCATTAGTTCTTTGTGCATTATATCATATTGCTGTAATTTGAGGAAATATCCAACAAGCATGTTATGTAAGATTCTGTGGGTGCTGGAGAGCCCAAGCGTGCCACAGAGGGCCACCCACAGGTCACCTGCGCTCCCCTTTAAATATGGATGGGCGTCATAGCAGGGATCAGTGTCACCCAGCACGCGTCTGTGAATGGAAGTGCCTTAGGCAATCATGGAGAAACTTATATGAGGAGAAATTCAGCAGATGGATGAGGTGTTTTTAGGGAAAAAAGCAGACCTATTTTGGCAGCTGGCCTGTACTTGTTGGATGATCGGGGGCCAGATGTCAAGGTTAACCCCTCAAACTCCCCAGAGTATCAGACCACACCCTCTCCTCCAACGTAGAGCTCTTTGTTGGATAGTTAACTAATCTGAATGGGTGCTTGAGATAAATCAGGTGTCAAACGTGCTGCAGATCCCAGCATTGAGCATTGTATTGATGGTATTGTCTTCCTTTGATAGCTTCCACGCGTCTGGTATCAGGTGAACAAAGCCAGATGATAACCAGAGGAAAGAGGGAATCTATCAACATTGAACAGCAAAGAAGGGTGAAAGATAGAGCCTACAACTCTTATAGTTTAAAAGGGATGTCATTATTCACATAGTTTATCCACTTTATAAAAAAATATGATTTTTATAATCCATACCCATTTAAAACTGTAAATGTGTTCCAAAATTGTTGTTACTCGAATTACAAATTAAACATTTTAATGTAATTACATTCACTGTCAGTGCAGTCATTAACACACATTTTTTTTTCTGTTGAATAAACACAACTTTTTATTTTCGTTTTGATTTATATTTCCTCAAATTTAATATTATCACTAGACAAACAATGTTGCTACTAATGTGACAGTGAAGAAAAGGGACGTAAAGGTGGAGGACACAGGATTCATGAAGGTAAAGTGACAAACCTGGGCTCAGGTTTCAGACCTCAGCCCTGTTGATGTGCACAATATGTAACAGTTTGCAGTGAGCCTCTCCTTCAGGCAATTGAGTTTGTATTGAGTTATAGTTACAAACACAAGTTGTTATGGTTTATAAAATGAGAGGTGTAAATTACGTGCAATGTCTGGCGTAACGTTAACGTTTCTAACAAGCTAGCTACCATCCATCTTTTATAGCTAGTTGGCTAACTTAGCTTTATTGTTTTAGCATGTTTGCTAACTAACCATTAATAAGCTAAAAGATAATGTAATTATGCTGTCAAGGAATATGGCTTCAAACACACAGTGAAGTGTACATTTAATTTAATACTGGTTAACAGAGCTAATGTAAATGTCAGTAGATAGTTTTGTGTTAGCAATCTACATTTGTATAGTTGCTAGTTTAGTGCTAGCTCGCTAGCCAGACTGTAATTTCCTAAATCAATTATGTTAACAGGTGGATTGACTAAAACTAATTAAAATGAAACGGTTGGCAAAATTGCATTTCATACCCAGATATTAATGTTGAGTCAATCTTTTTTATAATAGTACACAGCTAACACATAGTTAAATGTGAATTGCCTCATTATCAGATTGGGGTCATTTTCCAGCATAACTTTATGTTAATTAGTAGGACCTAACAAAAAGGTAAACTTGATCAGTGTTTGATATAACACTCATTGGGTTAACTTACACTTTTAATTATAACAATTTATATACAAAACATTAAAGAATAGTTCATTTTCATCTATTTTCAATTTGACTCAAGTCAGTTTTGGTGGTAAACCCTGTTTTAGATGTCGATGTTTTGTGCTCTCTGCAGGCCTGGCTGTTTTGAGGAACAGGTCAAACTCGAAGGTCCACAGTGTTTCCTCAACAAGCTGGTGAGCGACCGGTCTCATTATCACTGTCTGAGCAGCACGTGCCTGGGACTTATCACCTAAAAGCTAGGAAACATGAGCTGTCAGCAGACCCTGGGTTTGCATTTTTAGCATGTAATGGGCACCACAAAGAGCTTGTAGAGGGATCACTAGTTTGAAAGCAGTGAGGATTCTAACTGATGATCATATTGAGTGAATAATTACAGATCATCTTGATTAAGCAGAAGATTGCCGGACACTGTATTTATAATACTTTTGGATTAATCTGGATGTTCCCAACTAATTGTTCCTGCATGGCAGGAGGTACAATTCACCCCATATCTTAAATAATACCACATAAGTGTGTGTTTTGATATTGCTATGGATTATTATTATTATATTGCTAAGTTCACTTTTTAAATATAGTTTGTGATCATCACAGCAGGATAAACCAGCGGCAGGCGGGCCGCTCACTGCTCACATCAAACGCAGTTGTAGTTCGCACTGGATAGATCACATTAGAACTCAACTGCAATAGCTCAGTAAAGCCATGTTAAAACTAGAGTAATACAATCAATCAATCAGTCATCTCCTGACTTCACAGCACAGGAGAGCTCTGCTGGAATGCTGCTAAGCTGCAGATGTACCAGCCAAATTACTCCAGAGGGGAATTACCAGGCCATAAATCCAGACGTCAGGAGGATGGCTGCAGCCTATTTCACGGTAAAAATCCATGCAACTTGTTTCCATAACCTCCATAAAAAATGTCTAGCTGTGAAGGCCTCAAACTTATCGCAGAGGACAGATCTAAACATGCTTGCATCCAAACAGAGCCTCAAATCAAGGAGACTTGAAACAAAACATCATGAGATTCTGCTGTAGTCATTCACCATGTCCTGACAGGTATTTCAAAATGAATGATCTGTTACATGACAAGCTGTGAGAGCAACTAATAATCATCTCCTGCTCTTTCATAATCTTCTGTAAATATGAGGCATGCTGCAGCCTGCAGTTTAAACATTTCTCTAGAAAGAAGCTTAGTTATCATTAAGGGATGTAACAGGATCATTCAGACTAAACATTTTCATCCTTAAGAGTTACCTGCATTTAAAGATTCATCATCACTACATGTTAGTTATCGGATCCAACAGTTTTAGGATCCTTTCCCCTTATTTATTTGCACAGTTCTCATGTAAGTAGAAGACAAACAACAGACACACACTCTAGTCAACAGGACACAGTAACAACTGGCATCAGATCATTGGCAGGTACTGGGCTTCATTATTGCTAATTAAGATGTATAAATATGCTGTCTGGCACTTGACTTGTCATTTGCAATGGGACATTTTTTCCATCAAACTCAAAAAGTGCCAAGGTAGACAAGGTGAGGGCACGAGTGCTGGTAGTGATGCTGCAGTGTGTACTCTGTGGGCACATTTTAGCTCAGCTGGCATACATCTGACTGATGCCTTCGGGTGCCAGCAGCTAAACAAGCCCACGTTTGAGGGGTGCGTGTTGTACATTTGGGCTGAGCTCAGCAAAGTCTGCCAATGTCTTTGAGTGTCTGGCTTCGCGGTCTCATACAGAGCTCCTTGTCGAGCTGCGCTCTCCGGTCATCCTAGAGATGATGATGGCAGTGGGCAGTTTACAGTAGGAAGCACGACCAGCAGGATGTAACTTCACTGCACACTGTACTAACAGAAAGTCATAATTTGTTAGTGAAGTAACTCAGGATTCAGTCCGCTTGTTGTTTTTGGGCTAGGGCTTTGTTCGATTGAGTTTGATAGAGACAAACCTTTTTTATACTTGAGAAGAAACAGAACTTTCAATATGATTTGTTTTCGATTTGTCATTTTGTATGCGTCTAAAATCCATAGCCATTGTCTCAATACTACAGAATTTAGCCTAATACAAATGTGTTGGGACACTCCTCCCTTCCTTAGGAGACATGTGGTGATTTAGTGTACTTAGTGTATTTTTTACATATAAATGCTAATTGAGATAGGTGTCAAATATTAGCGTTTTGTTGGATATTCAAATTGGATGTTGTCTCCATAGCTGAGGCAAAAAGAAAAGCATACTATAATGCTAAAACTATTGAACAAGGACCTGCTATCTTTTTTTATGGTAATAGTCACCTTTCATCTGAAATCTTTGAGAATATTGCTTTAATTCCCCAAAAATAGCACTTTTGATTGATATTTTCAATGTTTTTACCTCTTATTATCAGAGCATTGTTTACCCTCCTTAATGTGCCGCATACAGGGCCAGTTAGTAGACCTACCATTTTGTTTTGTGATTTTTTTCCCTGCCCACCACATCCAGATGTGCTGGGAACTGAAGCCAATGGTCAAGGCCCACTTAAACATTTTTCCTGCTTACCTCATTTTGGGAAATGCTGTCAGAAGCCATTGCAGTTCTCCTATGAATTTCTATGGGAGTTATTTGGAAAGCATTATATTCTGGCTACCACTAAGGCCATTTGCTGACCACTTGTAGTTTGTGGAAAGAGGAATTACCTCAGATTTGCTGTGTTTATCGCGATGGAAATATTCAGGTTTCTGAAGGGACATGCCAGGAAACCCCTACTGAAGACCAAGCAGACCTGAGAGGGACTTAAATGCAGTATGTGTGGTGTTTATTTAGATTATTGCAGATATGCGTCTAATTTAGCTGTGTTTTTTCTGTGTTAACAAAACAGTATGATTCAGATAGCTTAACCAACACTGACACCGTCACTGCCTTTTTACTTTCTACCCTTTATTTTCCACTGACTATGCATACCAGTTTAAATACCAGCAAGCTCCCAGGTGTAAAGGTAAACACGTGCAACCTTTTCATCATCCTGCAGACACCACAGTTGGCATTATTCTGCAAATAAAACATGTTCTTACAGCTTGTCTGCTTAAACAAAATGAACAAATATAGATGTTGTTTGTCCTCTTCCTATATGTAAAGGATTAGTGTAATTCAAATGCAAGTGTTCAGTTTGCTAGCTTTATTTTTGAATTAGCCTATGGATGCTAAGGATCATTGGCATGATTTATTTGTTTAGTTCAAGATTCTTCAACACACATTATTATATTCCTGCCCAATAATTTGTGGCTGCTGTATGAATCCTTACTAATGTGACAAGCACATTACTGTAAATGAGGGTCATTGAACAAAGCTTGTTATTCCTCTGCGGTAACTAATTAAGAAACAGAACAATTAGCCAATTGACCAATTAATAACAACCCTCTAATCTACGAAAAGTGATCGGCAGCAAAGATCTATTGTTTTTTCTTCACTGTGAAAAGAGAAGCTCCATGGGCGTTCTGCACAAGACGAGATTTAAAAGGTCTGTAATCTAATTAATCAGAGATAAATAATGATTTATGCTATTAAAAAAATGCTCACAGAGGATTACAATACCATATATTACAAGGTAATACGTTTTGAATGAAAGGAATCGAAATATCTTTCTCTCGCCTCTTTCCCTCTGTGTCTTTTTCCCTTTTTGTAAAGTCGTCTTCATCTACAGTCCCATCAGCACAATTCCTGGTGATAGCCAATTTCTATGTGAAGACAGTTATCTCACTTCCATTAACAATAATTCTCAATTAAAATGTGCCTATTCACATATAAGTTCATTTATTGAAGCGATAATAAAATCCTTAAAAACTATAAAGTATATTTGAATGTTTTTACAGGGTCTCTGTAATCTATAAACCACATTACCTTTAAGACAAAATACGTTCCTGGAGCAGGTTGCACCAACTGGTCTTTACGAAAGCTGGTCTTAAGTGCTAAATGGGTCTTTGTTAAAACCAGTCTTTAGAATGAACTTCAACTCAGTTGTTGCAATGAAACGGAATTCAATGAATGTTCATGTGGATGCCCATGGCTGTAACCTAGCTAAGATAAATTGTTAACATCTCTTGCCATCTTGCTAATGTGTCGATAGTCATTTATCATATGCAGCAACATTATTTTGGAGGATCTGAGAGAGAGAAAAATAAGATTTCAAGGACATCGAGATATGAGAATGAATGGAGTGGTTCAGCCGGCTCAAAAACACGCTGACTTGCAAACAATCTAATGGTATAGCTAATAAAAAGAAGCAGTTGGCTTGGTGAGAGATAACAAATGTTCAAACTTGGAGCTTTAATTCAGAAAATTCTGTATCTAACATTTGGAAAACCTCCTGAGCAATGTAAAGATTAAAACAAAAAAAAGCTGTAAAGTGTCAATATAATGTATTTGTTGAAGACTACCCTTCATTAAATCTGGAAAACGTCATGTTGCCTTCTGACTAGGCATGAGAAACACGCCGGTTCTTAGCAAGAAAAAGGTCTTACGGCCCGTCCACACCACAGCTTCGACAGCTTCAAAAACGGTTTCCAACGCGTCTGCCCATTCACTTTGAATGGGGTGACGTCACGTTCGCTTTTCGCCGAACTGAATTGTGGGTAGCATAGCTTTCCGTCTCCGCCGTTTTGTCTAGTGAGCCGGAGACGCCGGAGTAGCCAGCGCCAGACAATCAAATCCCGTTTCTGAAAATCTGACAGCTCAAGCCCTAGCCAATCAAACCGCGTCTAAACTGGGAGAGATATCCCGCCGTTCATTTCTATATTTCAAAAAAAGATGGAGGAGAAACTAATTATCGCCGTAGCAAATCACCCGGTTTTGTATGACCAGACCCTCTTCACCTACCGGGATACAAACCGGAAGAACTAGTCATGGAGGGAGGTGGCAGAGACAGTGGGTGAAACTGGTAGGTTTTCGCCTGTTTGGGGAGTTTATATATATATATATATTGCTCGCATAAAATCCCGGGGTTTTTTGCTTTGTATGTCGGGGCGGGAGACTGTACGTCTACACTACAGGCATCAAAAAATGCTTTCAATGCTTCGCCCATTCACTTGAATGGGGTGACGTAGAAGATTTGTAATCTTCGCCGAACTGCATTGTGGGGAGCATGGCATGGCTTTGCAAGCATCACGAGCATCTCAACTTTTGAGGCTCGATGCTTGGCATCAGCCAATCAAATTCCGTTTATGCAAATCCCGCCAGTGCAAGCGCAGCCAATCAAACCGCGTGCAAGCTGGGAGAGCCAGACCGCAGTTCATTTCCTCATATTCCAAACGAGATATTACGGTAGCAAATCACCCGGTTCTTTACGACCGGAACTATTTACCGGGATACAAACCGGAGGAACCAGGCATGGAGGGAGGTGGCAGAGACAGTGGGTGAAACTGATAGTTTTTTCGCCTGTTTGGAGAGTTTATATCCAGTTTACTTCGTTTTAACATTGCTATTGCTTTGTATGTCGGGGGCTGGAGATTCATGTGATTGGTTGCTCGCAAAAAATCGCCAAGCTTCAGACACGCCCAGCTTCAAGATTTTTTCATGCCTGTAGTGTAGACGGGCCGTCATGTGATTGGTTGTTGGTCGCGTTGCTCGCAAAAAATCCCCAAGCTTCAGATATGCCCAGCTCCAAGCTTTTTTTGAAGCTGTAGTGTGGACGGGCCGTAACGGCCCGTCTACACTCCAGGCATGAAAAAATCTTGAAGCTGGGCGTGTCTGAAGCTTGGCGATTTTTTGCGAGCAACCAATCACATGAATCTCCCACCCCCGACATACAAAGCAATAGCAATGTTAAAACGAAGTAAACTGGATATAAACTCTCCAAACAGGCGAAAAAACTACCAGTTTCACCCACTGTCTCTGCCACCTCCCTCCATGCCTGGTTCCTCCGGTTTGTATCCCGGTAAATAGTTCCGGTCGTAAAGAACCGGGTGATTTGCTACCGTAATATCTCGTTTGGAATATGAGGAAATGAACTGCGGTCTGGCTCTCCCAGCTTGCACGCGGTTTGATTGGCTGAGCTTGCACTGGCGGGATTTGCATAAACGGAATTTGATTGGCTGATGCCAAGCATCGCGCCTCATGAGTTGAACATTGTTCAACTTTTGATGCCGATAGATGCTCGTGATGCTTGCAAAGCCATGCCATGCTCCCCACAATGCAGTTCGGCGAAGATTCAAAATCTTCTACGTCACCCCATTCAAGTGAATGGGCGAAGCGTTGAAAGCATTTTTTGATGCCTGTAGTGTAGACGTACCGAAAGCCTAGAAGAGGCAATTTGCAAATCTATTAGAACGCTGAGTGACGACCACATTCACATAAGCCCAGTTTGTGCAACAAGCACCAGTTTCACATTAAATAAATCTTACTTTAGATAAACCTTACGTTACAGAAAAACTAACATGCCTGAGTTCATAATACTCACTGAATACCTTTTAGTGCACTATGGTTTGTTTTTTCAAATATACGTTTTTCTGAAAATAATTATGAAGCACTTCTCTAAACATGTCAGAGTGGGTGACCAACACTATGCTCTTGGCCATATGGACGGCCATCATTAGGACTTTGCATGTTCTGTTTCCAGCCTCCAGTGTTATGGAATGTCTCCACTGTTTTCAGAGTGTCACATAGCCGTATGAAGACCCATCAAGCCTTGGCTGGTGAGAAGCTCGCTAGCCTCTACGGACTTCTTTGTAGGGGGGGTCAAATGCCTGCAATTTGCAAGTGAGATGGCTTGTCAAGCTTCGGTGACATGCAGGTGGCTTAATTTGTCTCCCTGTTTAGATAAAGCTGAAGCTCAGAGTATTGGCAAAGTATTGGTAAAGCTCTACAAGAGTTTAGGGAGTGCAGCAATTAATTATGTCACCTAAGTTTTGACAGGCGTTACATTATGCCATTCCTCAGAGAGATGACGTTGATGTAATTGCAGGCTGTCCTTTACTTTTTAAGCTAACAACAAGAAAGAAAGGTTGTACGATCCTTTGGATAAAACTTCAGGCATCATGCAGAATTTGTATTTAACTTGGAAGTGATGCATTAAGTTAAAGGTTGTTAATTCGGGAAAGACTAACAATTGATGACATTTGCATATAAATACAACTTTTGTATTTAACACCGTGGTTTTTCAGTGGTTTACAGTATTAATCTGAGTTTAGAAATACTATTTTAACCGTAGCAGTTTTATTTTCATATTGCTGTTGCTTGCATTAACTAAAGAGATATTTAAGTGTTCTCGCTTCTGCCTTTCAGCTGCTTTCAGTATTCTAGGCCAAAATACTACACAGTTTTTAACAAATTGAACTGACACCAATAAAAAGAAGAATAATAGAAGCACATCAAATGCAGATTTCCACTGATAATCTATTTAAACTAAATCAAAAATAATCTCTGGTTCCAAATTGCAGTTGTTCACTTCGCGTTGACCGTAAAAAATCTTATATTGTGCAGCTTTGGTTTCTTTGAAAAATAGAAAAATGACAAGTGATGTCTTGAGAAAACAATGATCTCCGATAACTGCAATAACAATTCTCGTAAATGACATATATTCCTAAACATTGTGCCTTTGTTGGGTCAGTACTTTGAGGGGATGGGTGTTGAGCAGACAGCAGTCGTGGAATAGTTGTTAGGCTGGGTGCTGGTTCGTCTGGGGGTACGAGTTTGGAACATGCAGTCCCCTCTCCTGGAGCGCTGAACCAGAACCAAGTGGAGTGAGGCTGGCGGGCCACAAGAGCTCCATTGTTCTTCACATTAATCAAACTGAGGAAGGGCAGGTAGCATTTCCCTAGCCCACCCCACATGCACACCCTGCCAACCTCCATGAATGGACTGCTTTTTTAGCTGGCAGCGATTGGCCATCGGAGCTCCGAGAGGATGTGTGTCTGTTTAATTAGTGTGATGAGCTCAGCGGAGTTTATGTGCAGTGTCGGACACCAGGTATTAACCCCTCGAGTTTGACCCCGCGAGGGGGGCCGGCCGACCTCAATCTTGACATCTCTTTCCTTCACTGTTCTCGCTTTCCTTCTCTTCATTAGAAGAAGACAGATTAGACGGGGGAAGCAGAGTCGAAGAGGTATGTTCTCTACCTTAGTTTTTCACCGGCCCCTCTTTGTAGGCTTGCCCTCAGATGAAGAGCATAATTACTGCTAGCGTTCTTCTAATGATGCCATCATTAGGATGCTGACTTGTGGTCTGCTGTAGTGCTCTCAACACATAGAGCTTTGCTGAATTTCAAAACGCTTTTCACTCTTATGTTATGGTATGTGCAGATTCAGACATATATTTAACATTTTTTTGACAGGTTGAAGTGAGGTAAAAACTGTTGCCAATATGATGTAAATCATCTCACAGTCATTAAAGCCTCAAGATAAAGAAAATATCTAGATAGTGAAAGACTTATTCAAAACCATAATTAGAGCTGTGGTCTCCCTCACGCTGTACCATAAACAGCCATATAAATGACACATAGATCATCCACTGGCAGCTGCCTTACATGCGCTCTTCGGATGAGAGGGTGCAACGTGTTAACATCACCCAGGGGCACTGTTTTCTAATTCATTTAACCACAGCAGTGTTTTCCTAACAGCTTCAGCCGGCAATTAAAAACCATGAAAAGATACGAAAACATTCTTACCATGCCAGACGCACTTTCCACAAAGGTAAAACAACCACTTCAGGCGCAATCAAAGCTTAGGATATCATCCTTTATCGGATTATGCACTTTATTAGTTCAGTGGAACAAACACAAGCACTTGAGGGGCATCTACTTTTAAGATTATAATGCCTCTTCTTCCCACAGATGGTTCGTTTATCAAGGGCAATTAATTAGTTAACAGTTTTCTCTCTTTCTAATATTCTGGCTAATGGTCCGTAGAAAGTGACATGGTCAAAGCAGGGAGTCCAAAAGTTAAAGGGCATTTAGAGGGCACTTGCACTGATGAGTTATGGTAATGATTTAGGAAACTAGTTTGGATTAATTCCATAAATGGTTAATTTGTTAAACCATCTGGCAATCATTTTAAAGCTTTTGGCTCATGTGGCCTAGTCCAGCTAGGGATTTTTATAGGATTACAGCATAAGAACATCCCATAAGCACATTATGCAAGCAAGCGCAATACGAGTTAAAGGTGAGGGAAGAAGTTATTTTTCTTGGGGAGAATCTCCTGAACCCTTAGTAAAATTCACTTAAATAATTGAATCTTTTCATTTGATAAACGTTGACTTTTCACTTCATTTCTATTCTACCAGAACAACGAATCCCAGTTTTCTTTCAAAGAGTGAATCAGGCTCGGGGTTGTATTTATTAATATCACCCTTGCTACTAAGGGAGTGAGGAACAAAGAGCTGGAGTCACAGCATGTCAGCTCTCTATAAGGCCGTGTGTTTGCTGCACCCCCTCTGAAAACACTTTATTAATTGGATTTAGATATTTGTAAAATGATCTATTTAATGGGATTACCACTCGTATAATGATCTTATTTATGAGGGAAGCAATCCAAGCTTTGGGGCGGGCTGATAATGCATTTCCAGCTCTTTGGCAGTTAATGTTGTGTTACAAGGGAAGATAAAGTTGAAGTCCCATTGTAAGTGAATAGGTAAGTTAGCCCGGTGAAAACGGAGCTGCTATGGTGGCAGGTCAGACGGGCTTGAGTGGCCGCACTCGCATTCCAGAGGCCTGTCTGGACCGTAGGCTCAGACCTGCTGAACTCCTTACAAGTTCAAGGTAGACGTAAAGAGGGAAGGAGGAGGGGGACGGGGAGAGATACAGTCCCCCCACCTCGGCAGCATAATGGCCCTTTCTTACATCTTTATCCATCCCAATATCTCGCTGAAGCTTTTACAGACCCTGTTTCCACTTAAATGCCTGGAGGTAATGTCCTACCTCTTCCTCTCCTCTCCAGCAAAATGGATTTAATCTTGTCAACAACAGTATTGATATCAGAAAAAGGGTAGAAATGATGTACGTACATTGGGTGAAACAAGACAAAGAGAATATTTGCTTAGTTGTTTATTGTAGCTCTTTAAACGGATGTTTCATGTTTGCCAAGACATTTAAGCTGTTGGATGTTTTCCCTCATGGAGGTTTTAGCTCAGTCTTCTATCTTTTCATGTAGTGTTGAGCCACTAATGCAAAAAAAAAAGTATATATGTAAATGCTCTTCTTTGCTGCCGAGCACACAGACTTTAAAACATTACCATTTCAATATAACATTTGATTTATATGCGTTTAAAAAAATAGGTTATAATCTTTTACTTTAAAAGGATGTATTCTCAAATGAGATTATGCTAATAGACTGTCATTTGCATAAAACGGGTGGAAATGTTAAACCAGATTAAAAATTCTGAATATTTAAGAGTTTTATCCGTGATGTTAGTCAACAAATATATTCATTCTGCCGGAGAATATTAGAGCCTAAATGTGACATTCTGGAGAAACATAAACTGTGTTTAAATGGTCTCCCCAATGAGGTGGCTTACTTTTTTACCTTTTTAGCGAAGTAAAGCGTTTTTTTTGGTCTCATTTGTGCTGCTCAGCCCAGTGTGGTTTGAGGGTCTTTGGAGCATTAGTCTCAGGTGAAGGCTGCGGCACAATGTGAGGCCTGCGACAAAGAGCACCTTCACAATCCTGCTTTCAAGACATTCATCTGCAAACAAGTGTTTTTTTGTGTGTCTGAGACTTATTTTCATCGCCATCAATTTAGTACATAGATTGAAAGTGATTCAGGTTGTGTTCTCAAGTTCCTCACCCTCACAGCCCCCCTGCCTCTCCTCAGCCTGCAGACCCCTCAGTGGCTCAGCTGGAAGGTTGTCTTACTGTGGATATAGATACAAAATGTACCCCCCTTCCACATTGTAAATCTGTACATGAGCAAACAGTGTAACGGCCTACTGTAATTAACACAGCCCATGAACTGTGTGGCTTTGAGAAAGTATTTCTTCATTACAGCTAAAAGATCCAAATAATAAAGAATAAGAGTTTTGTAGTCAGTAATGTTTCAGTATTAACAATATAATACTAAAAGGAACAAATCATTGAATTCAAAATTATAATACCATTTTTCATTATAAGAAAAATACAAATGTAAGTATTAAAATAAAAATGTAGCTATTTCATACAATTATAGAAAATATGCAAAGAAAGATTTTAGTTTGTCATTTAAATCACACTCAATAATTCTCTAATTATTATATTTTAAGTAACTTTAACAATGGCCTTTTGTATTCAAACTATGAAATGCAAAACACATGTTTTGAACATGTTTTACAAATACAAGCCTTAAGCATACACCCAGGAACACATTGCCGCTGTCAGTCCTGTACCTGTGAGTTATTTCCTTTCCTTTTGAAACAATCTAAATGGGAAATTAAAAAGGACAGGCCTGTTCATTCAAATAAAATCCATCCACTAAGAAGCTTTTAATTGGTTGTATAAAATATTCAGAAATCTTCTCAGCCTATTTTAAATGTCATATTGAACATTAATAGTTTGCCATTTTGGAATGAATGGATGGACTATTGCTCGTTTTCATATGAGTACAATATACTGCCTTTAAAGCATCATAGTAGCTGTGCAGGCTAAATAACAACAAGAAGATTTACAAAATACACATGCATTTCTGCAATAAAAACCCCCGGCACACATTGGTTTTACATTCATTTAACCTGCTAGCTATACATACAATTGTGGCCATAATCACTGCTTTACCTTGAGTGACTTCAGTGAGGGAATCAGTGTGTGTCCGCTCTGCAGCCCCTCACAGGCCGCACACTGCCCCTTGTGGTGTACTACAAACTGAGACAGTGACTTGGCAGCAAGACGCTCTCTTTGCCCTGAGGCTTACACATTTGTAGTCTCATTTATTTATTGCTTTATTTAAAAAAAAAAACGTTTGCAATTTTAAACTTTGGAAACCTTCTTATTTGAATTGTGTCCTAATACAATATAGTCAAGAGTGATATTTCTACAATCTGGCAACGTCCCTTCCTGTGACAGCTTTTTAGCCTTACGGGTCAGAGTTAGATATATCATTGCAATACGTTATGCAAAATTATCCCTTTCATAATAGCTGGGTCAAGAAGACCCGGTATTAAATTAGTGTGAAAACTTGACATCCCTCTTCCGCCTCGTTGTAAATTTAGGAGGCTTTAATCGCCTGCAGATGTCTGTGTGTCCTTTCTTCTTTATCAAGAAGTTATTACTTTCTAAATAATTGCTCTTACTCTTAATGTATACGTGAACCCAGCCTATTTGACCTGAACTCAATTCCTTTAATTGAAGCAAACATATTAGACACATTTGCTATATTATGTGTGTTTTGAAGTTCCAATTTTGTTGATATAGATTTATGAAGTGTTGGCGCCTGAGGTCACTCCCCTATTAGAGATTTATGAAATGCCCATGAGGCACCGTTATTCAAGCTCAATAAATCATGCCAACCACTTTTATTATGCTACAATGTGCCATAAGCCCGATCAAATACATCTCTTGCTTCCAAGCCAGAAGCGATATGCCGTTTTTCGAACATGATTCAAGTCATCTGCTTGGAAGCTATCACCACATTTGTCAGAGTCATCACAAATCCATTTTTGTTTTGACTAATTTAATCATAAAGCACTTATGTTTCAGAATCTTTGGTACTGGTGGTAGACATCACTGAGAAGTCTCTTAATGATGCAGCCGCTGTAAACATGATAGCCCCTTAAGCCTTTTTCATTTCAAATGCTGCTGCATAAGAATGATTGTAAATGGAGTGTTGTCCAAACATCCTGCTGGCAGTTTTCCTGAAGTCTATTGAATAGGAATATCAAAATGAATAGATTCCCTGCATAAAAAACAAGTTTAAGTTTGAGTAAAAAGTATCTAAGGTTATCGTCTTAAGGTAACCTAGATCCGTTTTTTAGCACTTCTTGTAATGTCGGTTTCTTTCATCGGAAGCGGTGGGCGTAAGTGTTGTGTTCTGGTGGGCAGAGACAGTTAATGTCCCAGATCTACAGTATGAATAAAGTCATATTGTGAAGTGTGTGGGCTGATATGCTTGGCAGTCAACCCTGACAAGTAGATTAGCTCTTATGGGCCACCTCTGAATGGCATGCACACGACTCAAGCGTTTCCAGTCACAACGCTACATATCAAACATCTAACGCCCGGCAACAAAGATGAAAGCACATCAAAACATGAACAAAAACAACCTGCCGCATGTTACGTGGCTCCTCCACAGCTGCAGTGGTTAACAGGAGTCAAAAATTGCCATGTCTAAAAAGTGGGATAATGATTATAAATGTGACAGGCTGAAAAGTAATTACAATTGTCTCACTGTGTTTTCCAATAATGCCTCTAACATTTCTATAAAACTCATTTAAACCTTCTGCAAGTCCAAAATTCAGTCTTGCTCTAAAGCCATTTGGCACATTTTTCTTCAGTTTACATTTAGAGAGGATTAGCTGAAGAGCTGAAAATAATCATGCCAGATGTCTGCTACAGTGAGAAGAGCTGCCTCCCGGTGGGCATTTGATTTGAGTTTTTATCAATCTTAAGTGAATATACTCCCTGGGATCCTCATAATGCACGGCCCTCATGTCGTGAAGTCATGTACACAAACTGAATATCATGTCACATTTTACAATAACAGTAATAAAAAAAAAACACGCCCTGTGCTCACATGAGGAGGAGTTCAAACAGTCAGCAGCAGTCTGTTTATAGCCAAGTTGAACAGACAACACATAGCTTAACTGGGCAGACTGGTGGAACAAACAGCATTATAAATAAGCCAAATTCAATGACAGGTTTAAACGCCTAACCACATCTGTACACTTTATAAAGGCCATGGTAAATGTCACTGTCTTTAAAACGTGTCTGAAAATTCAGCCGTCAGTTACACTGGTTCATTAAAGTTCCTGATATGATCAGCAAGTGGAATGAAGGATTATTTCAGTGTAGACAATAGAAATAATCAAATGATTAGAGAATAGATAAATAAACAATAAATGCATCATTTGCAGCGGCCTGTCCTACATATTTCACAGTCCTCCTCTGAGACCGGAGCAGAGTTTCTTGGATTTGTTTTTTAGCTTTAATGAGCTCCGCTGGAATGCAGTGTCTCCCACATGTCTTGTGGAGGGCGGGGCCATCTTATTGCTGCCACATGTTGGGCTCCTAGTGACTCTTGCAGGCTTGTGTGGTCAGCCAGTTCAAAGGGCCCAGGCTCATTTGTTATACAACTTTATGTAACAACGAGCCGATGCTTCAGCGTGTCTGAAGAGGCAACAAAGGAATGCCGCCATTCTTTCTTTGTCCTGCCCAAAGAGACTTTCAGATCATCTGTTTCTCTAATTAGCATGTTAGCTGGACAATACGTCCTATTGTACTTGGACACGGCGCAGAAATCCTTTATCCAAGTGCGTTCAGTGTTTGAACTCTGACAGTAATGTTTGTTGGATGGTTATGGTGAACGGTAGTAGTTGATCACTGTCATTGCCAGAGTGGTGCGCCGTGCCACATATGGCAACAATCTGACATGGTAATCCAGGCTTGAGGTTATGAGTGACTAGGTGTGGGCTCCCCGGATCAGACCGACTCCATCAATTCTTCTGTTAGCCGTTGCTGTGCAGGAGTCGGCCACAGAGCCCCTGCTGGTGGTTGACAGGACATCTCAGCAGGGGCACAGACTCGGGCCTCACTAAATTCCCCTCATGCAGTTTTCATGTCTTTAAAAGTAACATTTTCACCTTTTTAAGAGAGAAAAAGAAAGATGGTGGACAGCTACATGTCAATTCAGATTCCTGCTTTTTTTTCCAGCAGCTTAACTGGCCATCAAATACTAAGTTTTAAACTCCCCTCTTACACCCTAATCAAACTCATTTGTTAAAGTGGACCAAATTACAAAGGGTCTTGACCACTCGATACCAAGCACTAACCGCAAATAACCTGTTTTTCCTTTTTCACACATCAATTCCCTGGGGTTGTTTTCAGCTTCAGTAGACTTGTGAGTCTTCAGGGACCAGGTCCACTGCATGTGCTGGCTGGTAGGCCATTTGCAATAATCTCCTTTTTACCGTTTAGAGGCTAATTATGTAACATTACACCTGCCTCCCTGAGCCTTGGCTCTGGCATAGTGCAGAATGAGTTGCTTCCCCCCCCCCACCACTCATAGGGCTGGTTAGAGTTTCTTAATGAGATTAGCCCAAAGCTGAAATCTGCTTTGTGTCCCTTGCTATATGGCGAGATACTGGATCAGCAAAATCAAAGCTAAGAGGGGGAATCATTGGAAGATGCAGGCAGCCGACCTCGTTTTTGTCTCCCCACCAACCCCCCTGCGTGTGACTTGGACGGGATTCGTCGCTATCACACATGACATTGTGTGCGAGCTTTGCATAGGAAATATCTTTGTCTCACTCTGATGTTTGCTTGCTTCGATGTTTTCGTGCTTTTCCTTTATCTTGCTGTCCGGTTTATATTTGCTGTTGGATCAAACTTCTCAATAGTAATTTTGGGACAGATGGGTTGAATATTGAACAAAATAAAAGAAGAGCTTTTCCACCAGTCTGGGATATAAACTTGTCTAGCTGTGGTTGCTGTACTACTGTCTTTTTTTTTGCCTTTATTAACTCAAAATATCTTGTATTTTACCACAACTTCTGAGGCCAAGCCCAAAGCTATTACTTGTCAGAAAGTCCATAAAGGGAAAGACAGTTCTATATAAAGACAGAACTACACCACCCGTGGCAGCCCATCCACAATGGGAGCCTTTCTTCCTCTAATTTATTGGAGCCCTAATGTCCTTGTGACTTTCAACTCAGACAAAAGAGGCAAAAACAACAATGGTTCCCGGACAGAATAACACACGTATACACATTCACAAATGCGCATACTGTAACACACACTCCTACATGTATGCAAGCACACAAAACAACTCCAGCTGAGAATTCCCAGAGTGAATGTCAATTCTCACTGAATGCTGCGAGGGATAACATGTCAATATTTTGCCCACTTGCTCCGAATATGATGTTGATTAAGAGAGTAAAGGTTAGGGTTAGGGAAGGGGCAAGGATTAGTAGTATGGACCGCGTCTAGGGTTACCATAACAGCCTGGCTGCTGGGACTAGTAATAACAACAGAAGTAATAATAATCACAGACTAATTGATTGAACCCCGTGGCTTCCTTGCAAGAGTCATATTTGTAAAGCTTAAAGCCTCCTTTATAGCAGCTAGAAAAAAAGCATCAGTTGCTAGTATAGCTTAGTGGGTCTCATTTATTTACTCAAGATCTACTTTTTCTTAATAACACAATAAAATATATATTTTTCTACGTTAATTATGAATGTTCTCCACCTTTCTATTTTATTTACCTTTCTATAATTTTGATACTGAGCATTCTGGTTTCTCTGTATGAGATGCTATCATTGCATTGTAGTTTTTTGAATGTACAAAGAAGCCTAGAAGCCCTGAAGCTATATACTGCTACAGAGAGCTATTTGCTCTGCGTCAGCGGAGTATCCTGTCATGGAGAGAAAATCCCGTTTGAAGTATGGCCCCCGTCTTTCACACTGACGATAATGCTCCTGGCTTTATCATGTCCTCCGTGCAAAGCCCATGTCTTCTCTTTTGTCCGGCTCCCTCTCCCCCACTCCTGCACACCCCCTGGCTTTCCTCTTTTGTGTCACTCTCTGTCATATTGCTACCCGTTCACAGTGAGGAGAAGCGGTCCAAAACCTTATCCCCCCGAGGCATGCTGGGAAGTGTAGTCAAGGGTCTGGGGATTGTTGGTTCAGTTTTTGGGGAGTTTGCTGATATCAGCAGCTGGAAACTGATCCATAACATTTCAACTAAATCTAAATGAATACATGCATTTGATTAAATGCTGCCTGAAATCACAGTCCATCCTGTGCTATTTTAGATATTGAATACAAATGTTTTGATTGTATTTATATGGTTTTATGGATGAATACATTCTAAGGTAAATACTTAGCATTTTAAATTAGATACATTATTAGTATTCATTCTGCTCCAGCTAAATCCGTCGCTTAAATGCAAATGCACTGCAGTCTTTTCCACCCATGGCTTTGTTGGCCTCTCAGAAACCTTAAGCCGGTATCTTAAATAGGGGCCTCTCATGGCATATGCATGTGCAGTATCTTATCTGGTGAATATCACAATCATTCTCTAGGACATCAAATATTTAAACAGGCCAAACAAACAAGAGACTGAAGGGGGGGGGGGGGGGGGGCATGGAAACACGCCTTTTGTGAAGCCCTGTGTGAAAACAATAAATGTGCTACCAGCCCTCAATATTTTCATATTCAATGACTCTGTATGATCCATATGATCCCAACATAAAGAGGGTCTGTGAACCCTCTCTCTTAAACTGTAGCAGGCATATATTACCAGGCTTAGAGCTTGGCAAGCTCCGTATCCCAAAATAGATTTCAACAATACTCTATGAGGATGCATTAAATAAATCTCTGCTCAGCTAATCCGTGGAACAGTTCACATATTTGAGAGAGACACTCCGGTAGGACAAAAGCGCCGCTCTGCTCGCCGCGCCTTCATCTAGGGACAGACACACATAAAGAGAGATATTTAGAGAGAAGGGAGGGGATGGGGGGGGGGGGGGGGGGTAAGAAATCCTCCACTAATGTGACAGAGAATTCTCCCCCCCAAAAAATCATCGTTTTGTGCTCTTGCTCTGCAAAGCAGATTCTGTATCACACTATATTTTTCCTTTTTTTTCTCCAGCTAGTGCAATAACTTAATCTTAGAGGCAAAACGCGGACATGAGGGCCATTTTGAAACATGTTGTAGATAAATGTTAATCACATTAGCATTTCCCAGACTTCCGTAAATCTCCATAAATAGCATGCTGAGGTTGATCCCTCTTTTTTGCCCATTGAGGCAAAATTACAGTTGATGAATTGCTTTTGCCATGCATGTAGGCTAATGAAAGCTTTGCTCCTGGGCCTTCCTTAACAAAGGCTCATCATTTTTCCACTTTCCACTAAAATAAGAACCTGTTCCACTTTTAATTAATAGTTTTACCCTCTCCTATTCAGGAGTGTATGCATAGTTTCAAATTAATTTTTTTAAGGTGACAAATTGTTATTAATACTGAAGAAACAAGGCCTTTTGTGTTAAAGTAACAGGGAGGTAATGTTAGCCGGCAGGTCTAGAATTTCACAACTCATCCGTCGGCTCCGAGTCTTAAACATTTCATGACAGGCGGAAGTTTCAAGCCTACATTTGTTTCAGTAGTTTAAATGAAGATACAATTACTTACATGAGCATTAAGGATATACCTGTCCTGACTTTATGTTAATCTAAATTAAAACAACAAGCAAAGTTTAAGGAATATAAAAGCAGATATTAATCAAATCAACAAGCATTTTACTTTAGTAAATCAACAATTATAAATGGCTTCTGTATTGTTTTCATGTTTCTTCTGATTGAGTTACCTAGGGTGGCTGACAGGCCCAAAATACTTCCATTAGGAGAAATGCTCTGCACTTTCAAAAACGGTCCAAATATAAAAAAAACAAACATGAAACTGAGGAAACATCTTCACCAACTTGACAATACATGCGCAGGGTTTACTCATTACTTTACTCTGTTTTTGGCTTTACTCGCGTCAGCCCCCCTAGTTACCTCTCTAAATGCCAGTATTAGATTAATAAGCAGCAATTAGCATGCATTAGGGTGCATGCCACACATAATGAGTACTTGGGTATGATTACTCAGACAGCTTGATGTTGGAGAGAGCAAATAGCCTCGTCCAGCCACATGTGGTTAGGGGACACTCACTATCCCATGACTGATCTAAGTGAGCTGGTTTTGACATCAAACTCCTACAGTATCCTCTCACAGCGGTAATTTATTGCTGTCAGAATCCCACGTCTCCCGCTGAAAGGCAACATATGTCTTTGTGTTATGAGCATATCATATCGCCCCTGCTTGTCTAAATCACCAAACAGCAATCCTGTCATTGTGTTTGGATCATTCCACATCATCATTTTCAGAAAAGCTCCCTTTGCACAAGAAAATATCTGCAGCTTTTACGTGTTCCTTGATAATGACAGCGCATAGCACTTGTTTCCTTAACTGCTGATAAGGAAGCAACATTTCTGGTGAGAATCCATTTCGTTTATACCTGTTGCTTAAGCTCATAGGTGGGCGATCCATACGGCAATTTAGTATTTGTATTTCCAGGCTGTCACATAGAATCGGCTCTGACATAGAGCAGATGCAGCTAACCGAAGCGGTAGCTGCAGTTAAGCACTGTGGGTGATTTCATACCAATTAGTGCAAATCATGGAGTACTTACGGTTATTGCCAAGTGAGTTTAACAACACTTTGACACCTCTGAAACTGACCCCTCTTGAGTTTATTTCCCCCCATAGATTTCCAACTTCTTTGCAGGACGTAAAAGTAATTTATCCAGGCTGGGACTTTTCATTTCAGCAGGTTTTTTTTGTTGTTTTTTTTTTATATATGGCCTCCGGTGACAAATCTGGCTTCCATCTCGGGTCCGGCCAGTCCCCCTCATTTGCAGTAAGGGAAGTGGTGGCTGGGCTGGGGACAAACTAACAGCCCCCTTTCTGCTGCCCCCTCATCTCGGGGCTTTAGCTGAACTGCTCTGGCATGAAGTAGAAGCTGCCGTCTCCATGGTGACAAGTCACTTCAGCTCCACCAGCTTTACCCAGGCTGTGAATTGACTGGCTTTAAAAAAAAAAAAAAAACATTGAAAGAAAATATAGCGTTTCATTCCTCTCCCTATTATGTAGACGGGTGAAAAACAACCCTAATATGGTGCATTGGCTGCTAACACTGAATAATGGCTGGAGAATATGCGCTGAATAGCTGTTCTGCTGGTGAAAAGCTAATGGAGGGAGACTTTGGCAGTGTGTGTCTCATTGAGGAGGGAGACAGAGAGAGAGGCGGTCCCAGAGGTATGGATGGGGCTGCTGTGATAGTTGTGAACTCTCCCAGTGTTTATGTGTGAGCCAACAGCCTCCGGAAGGAGACTGGAGACATTCTCCACACCGTCTTGCAGACTAGAACTGGTCCCTTCAATTAAATGAGTTAATTTGAAACCATAAGCTTGTCCTTAATTAAGAAGAGCTTAGACATCTCCTGAAATGAAATATCTGAAATGAGCTATATTGACGACATACTATTCCCCTTTGTTCCCCCGTCCTCCTCCATTAGTCAAGATGGTCCATATGCAGCGTTTGGTTCATGCAAGACGTAGATAAATGCCAGAGAGAGACGTAACCTCAGCGAAATGTGAAGCATTTTGAGGGAAGTTTCAATTTCAAAGTGGATCCATTGTGGACTCCCACCACGTCTTCTCACACCGTATTCCCCGCCTGCCTGACTCCGTGCATCCCTGGTGCCAGAGAGAGGAGGATGAGAGAGGAGGAGGGGAGAGAGAGAGAGGGAGAGAGATTGTGGCATTAAGTAAATAATTTGTATGATAATTCATTACAGCGCAGTCTTTTTCAACTTTAATTGGTCTAAATGAAGAGACATTTCACACCATTTAGATAAAAAAGAAAAAGGAGGCCAGCATAATGAAAAGGGGCCTGCCTATCGGACTTCAGAGGTTTGCTCTAAATGAAAATGTAATTGCAGGCGGAATGGTACAAGAGGAGAGACCCGCGCTGCAGATCCGGGGGTATCTTCAGACAGCCGAGCAAAAGCTAATGACTGAGCAATTTGGAACATTTACTCACCCCAAAGACTCTCATTAAGTCAATCACAGGCTTAGCCGAGACCCACTCGCAGCGTCGGAGCCGGCCCCGCATTTATTCCAACATCAATCAGGAGGGGCCGGCTTCTTCTTCTTTCAGAAGCCATGAAAAACGCCCAAGTAATTTATTCGGGATCTTTGAGAGGATAATGGCCAATTATTTGTTTATAACACTGGTTAAATTTTCATTAGGCAGATTAATGGAATATCATGTACTGTCAACACTGGACTGAGGGGTGGTGTGTCAGAGATAAACGGCCAAACAGATGATGTCGCTCTGTTAGTAAATTGGTTTTTCTGCTGCCCCTTTTCCTCCATATGAAAATGTGAAGGTGGACAAGGCACTGGGGGGTGAAGCAGTCTCCAACAGGAGTGGAGGCAGAGGGGAGGACATTGTGATGAACTTCATTCAGCTGCAGGTTCTTTTGTTCTTAATGTTTGGCTTCAATGTCAAATTTCAGCATTATCCTCAGCTTGTTTAAATGTTAAATATTCTAAGTTTGATTTATTCACTTCCTCCCGACCCTCAAACTACCTATTCTATAAATCATGCACTATCCATAGCCAATATCTTGGAAACATATTTCACACAGGCACTATTTGAAATGATAATTCCGGTGAGTTTTTTAGAAGCTAACTTTTCTAATGAACAGAAAGAGCTACTTTTGGCAGTGACTGTGGCTGATAGCTTAATCTGACATTATGCAGGCGACATAAGATACCTGTAAGTGACAGTTAGGAGTGAAATGACAACTACAAGGCAGGCAGGCTGCTGATTTGCTGACCCCATATGATGTTAAAAGTTGATATAAAGCAGTTTGAACCTTAAATTGTGCTTTCACAGACCCCCACCTGAAAGTGGTCTGGGAATTGTCATTTTGAGCGTTGCACATTTGGGCTTCAAATAACCTCCCTTCTTCCCCAAATGCAGGGTTTTGAGAATCGAGATAAAATATGGCATATCAAATCTTAATATGCACGCTTCACCCACTAGTGTGCAAATGATGCATCACGGGTTTCACATCCCCCGACTTATGAACCAAGAATTTAAATGACTATTTTTCCCCCCTGACTTGTAGTTTAGGACACTGATTTTTTTGCGAAAGCCTATGGTGAATTGTAAAAAAGCGTATTGTACTTAAAAGCTTTAACAGCTTCATTTCAACATGAATCTGTTACATCTGTACCCGTACCCACATTACATTATGATTACATACATTTCAAAGAGTTTAGCCATCATTTCCCCCATAAACCTTTGCGTCCTGGATGTGAGTTAATTTGGACCCCTGGATCGCTATCTGCCCACCTTAGGGCACCCAAAGTGCCTACTAGCGCCCCTATCCAAACAATCATCAGCTGAAGGAGGTTATCGTTGGGCTGGGCTATCTGTCACCCGGCCACCGGCAGCCAGCGGGACACAAGGGCCATTTAATTAGGACTACTGCTCCTCTCTGGTGTGAAAGACTCTCAGGCCCCTTTGATTCCCCGCTGCTCTCCCAGCAGGAAGTGGTTGGTGATAATTGACACAGGATTTCCTTGTTAACCAGCGGCAGACTCTGTGGATTAAAGTGACAGAGATCTCCAGAAGAAAGTGGGGAGTAGATAAGGGGGAGGGGAGGAGGTGCAGTGGGGGGGAGAGGTGGGGGCAGCAGCTATTTACCGCTCTTGAGAAACCAGGGAGGAAATAGCAATATCAGACTGGTGCGCGGTCCTGCCGCGAGATGTAGCTCCCACTTATCTTAGCCATTTCAGCTTGGCTGATCAAAGATTGGCGTTCCTTAAAATAACCTGGGCCCAAGGTTGAGTACATGCTTCCACGCCACGGGTTTTTTTGGCAAATTATCAGTCTTTTCCAATCCCCCCCCCCCCACATAAAGCTGCATGGTTGTTTGTGGAGGACTAGAGAGATAATCTCATTTCATTTGTACAATTATACACTATCATGGAATAAAAGCATATTTGCAAATGACGTAATTTTCCTGTTTTGTACCAACTGGGTCACAAGCCTTGACAAAAGCATTATCATGCAGACAGGAGAGGTACCCAGTCGGCTGTAGGGCAAAGATGGAGCTTTCAGAGGATGTAATCCACTTTATTTATTTCTAGATTTCCTTTCTGCTCATCCGACTACCACACAGCTTACCAACAGACGTTTTACTAGCGCTCATTGGAAGGTTTTAACAGCTCTCCGAGAGATAAAAGAAGAAGGAGCTGCACTCTTCACTTTCCAGGAGTCTTCTTTAGTTTGCCTTCTATCAAACATAGGGCAATGTTACTTTACTTACAACATACACAGCAGTGATAGCTTCTGCCTGAACTGTTTTTTACACTTTGTCATAAAAAACAGACTCAATATATGAAGCTGCGAGAACATGCGTGTGTGACATATTTACTCATACATCTGACAAGACACTCCACTCCTCAGCTGCCCAGAATGGCCCAAACGTGGCGTAAAACGTTGTCTGGTCACTTTCAAGTGCTTACTGATGACTGAATGGGGTGATGGCAAGCTTCCAGCAGTAGGACTGGGTCAAATGCAGGTCCATCATATAAATCAAAGGAGAAATTCCATTCTCTCTTATCCCCTAGCCAATACATTCATGCAGCTGTGGATATGTGAGAGGAAGAAAAAAAAGGAACCTGTTTCTTTATTATAGTAATAAGGCCTGAGAGAGTGATATTCAATGCGGGTATGGGTCGGATGATGATACGGAGTGCTTTTAGCATCACTAAGTTTGTTTGTATAGTTTGTTAAATAGATTCAACCCAAAGTGGCAGAAACGAAGAACTACATATTTCATTTGAGGCTCCTTGCCGAGAGACAGTCCTTCCGTTAGCAGCTACAACTAAAATGTACTAACCAACTAAACGCAATCCCCTTCACCGGGTTTCAGATCCAGGGGTACAGCTCATACTCCCAGGAGGAAACCTTACGGCCCCTCTCGTTTGTACTCAAATAAACAAACAGATGTAAACTATAAGCCAACGCCTCCCTTAGAGATGATAAAATAGCCAGGTTATTTTTACCCGTTTTCATAGTTTCAGCTGTTTTGTAGACTTTTGCGTATTCTCGCTTTTATTTTTTAAGATGGACATTTAAATGTTATTAACATGAAAACAAATGTGTATGCTGTGCTACTTATTCGGAGCATTTGGCCATGCATTACATATTGCACCATTAAACTGTGTAAATGGTGTTTAGGTCTTTTACATGCCACTGATTCACAATAAACATTATGGTGCTTTGGAGTACACCAGGATAGGTTGGGCTAACAAGTAGCTTTTATTGTCTTGCTGTATATACAGTTGTTTGTATTTGTCCCACTGCAGAGTAAATACCCTTAGAAAGTCATCTGCTTTGTAAAATATTATTCAGCCAAATTTTAAACAGAAAAAACATCCAAAACCTTGAGCAGATATCTTCTTTAAAGTCCTTCTTAGAAAGCTCTTAATCCATAGTTGATTGTGGGATAAATATGCACATTGCTGATTGGCTAGGCGCAAGTTAGGTGCAAAGTCCAGAGATGAGTCACACCACCTTTGAAGTGTTTAGATGCAATATGACACAAACAGGCTGCACAGAAACTCCGCATCACTGTCCACACCTTCTTATCTGTGCTCCCTCATAGCTACTGTATCTTAACCATGCTGTAAGACTTCAATATGTGAGCATTAACACGCTTCAAGGTCCTTGATTTCTCTTCAGGAATTACTGTGTGGCGACCAGGAGGAGAAGCTGGAGATTTGTTCCCTTCAGTCTAAAGTAAATAGAATAGGCAGGGGAAGCAATCATATAACCAACACGTGCTCCGCTATCAAGAAAACACAGCAGTCTAGATTAAGATTTTGTCATAACTAAAATCATTGCTGTTTCATTTCATCTGAGAGCAGATAAACTCTTTAACCTTTTTTCATAAAATGATGGTTTTGGAACGATAAGTTTGAGTTGTATTGAGCATGTCACTACTTTTGAAAAGTGGTTCCTCAGAAACAATGTGCCGGTTAGTAAATGAGCCATGAGTATAGAAGAGAAGTGTCAATGTGGCCTGAGTAAAGGCAGCGTGACACTACTCAGACAGAAGATTTGCTGAATGAAAAGAGAACCGACCACTTTAGCTAATCCACATTCACTGACCCAGGAGCAGGTGCTTCAGTATGTGACGCTGACCCTCAGTATATCTTAGAGTTCCGCTTTAACCACCCATCAATAATTAGGTTACTTGTTAGGTATTTAAAGTGACAACCATGATAATCAAAGTACATTTTTCTCTATGTGTGTTGTTGTTGTTGTTGTTGTTGTTGTTTTTGCACTGCAGTCAACAGAGACCAAGTGTGGATCTGTCAGAGTAGTCAGCGGTGTGATTCCTTTCCTCTGGTAATCTGTTGATGCCATGTGAGTTTCTATACGTGATGCTTTTGCCCTCGTCTGTGAAGCTTCTCATGATCAATGATGTCGCTTTGGCTGAAACCAAAACACATCAGGGGGATTTGTTGCAGTTAAAACCAACCAAAAGTTTAGAACATGACGAGTGAAAGCTCTGATGAAGTGCGCTGTTGGTGATACTAACTATTCAGGAATTTCGGCCCGCTGTAATTCTGTGTTTCTCTGCAGGGCAGTAACCTTCTTTCGATAGAAGAAAAATCTGGTTGGAGAGGGATAGAGCAAGGGTAGATTGTCCACATGTTAATAGAGCGCAGATGGCGTTGTTGTCTCTGAAAAATGTTTCAAAAAAAAGAAACTGGGTGGTTTATGTGTGGGGACCACTGAACGTATTCAATTGTGATACATTTGATTTCACTTCCTCATTTTAGAACATACCTACACATTTCTTAAAACACTTACAATTATAAAAAAAACATGCAGGCTGGATTGTCTTATTGTAAATACTGTTAAACTCTACTATGTAGACTACAAACAAAACATTTGACAAATTAAAGAGTCCTGTACTTAATAGACAAGAGTTAAACAACAAACTATTATACAACAACTCGATTCATCTTCAGCTATCAGCATCAGGTAAACCTAAGTTCCTTTTCTTTCATTGAATATGTTCACATTTGGCTGCGAAAGGCTTCCAACTGTGGTTGAACTCTCCAAAGTCAAGATTGCAGCATCTCTAACTGTACGATCTGTAACTTTATTTGTTTCCTCTGTGCCACTTCCCACACAGCCAGAAGTTGTGGTCTAATCTATGAGCGTCAGTCTTAACCTCATTATTAATATTAAATAGCCAGCTACTCTCCATAGCCTTTGTTGCAGTGGAATATGTTTTACAGAGATACAGGGGGGGGGGGGGGGATTTCCTGCAGGGGTGGAATATTATTTATGAACTGCTCCTCTGGGACACATGGGGCTCACAGTGGAGGCTGTCAACTTCTCCTTAGGCTCATTTTGATTTGTGTCCACTTAGCTTTAATTCCCTGTAAATAACAAAAATCCATATTATGCATATTGATATAGCTTTGTGTAGGTTAATATGTCCATAATTGTTTGTTTGTGTATATGAGCGTGTGTGTGTTAGAAAGAGTGTATCCCATCTATTTACTATTGGTAGTTTTGTAGTACTGATTTAATTATAGCACCATGGACTTTAAGATATACTTAAATGTCTTGGTTTCTGGGGGCAGATTAAATCTCTGCATTAAACCACAAAGGGGGGAACATAAATAACCAGTTATCTTACTAAAAACTACTTCTTCTATTTCAAATAAATACATTTGTGCAAACAAGTTATTCAAGTTAGTAGACTACCAGGTTTAAGTTTCCAACTTTAGCTAGAAATGCTTCTGTGTGTGGGCTGTGGCTACCACCCTCAAGCAAGCCCTCCAAGTCTCTGAACATAAAAAAAAAAGTGCAAAAGTTATTCGTAAATTTTCTTGGCCATAAAAAATTGTCAGGTAACTACTGCTATTCCTCAGCAGTGTTCCCAGATGTTCAACATAAAGGTGCAGTATGGTTTCCAGATCTAACAGTATTGTATTTCAGCTCAGGCTATCCTACATTTGAAATCCAACCACAAAGCGGCCTGCCATGTGTGAGAGTGTGAACAGAGTTTACATGTGCCTGTATTGGCTGTATTGATAGTAGTTAATACATTGTTTACTGTCTTTAAATTGTAATCTTTTTTTTTATTTTCAAAATAGATTGTTCACGTGATTTCAAGCTAGATCCACACTGAATTTGTAACTGTTATTCCGAAATAAAAAATGTAAATACATTTGCCACATGTCATTTCAAAATATCTCACATTACGTATTACTTTAATTGTCAGTTAAAATATTTCTTTATTCTTTTTTTCTAAGCCTCTGTATTTGACAAATACTTACACTTTATGACAAAATATGCTTGTAAATAATATTGTTTCTGGTCATATCTTGATACTAAATCAAGTGATCGTCAACTTTTAACATAATTGTGGCCTATCGAGGACGGCAGAAAAGTCAGCAAGACCCATTTTACAAAGGAAACAGAGTGCCACAAACGTGAAGAAAGTCTAGGGAGGACAGGGAGGAAACGAGCTGAAGGGAGGAGAAAGCCGTGACCTCTGTTGGCCACATCACCCTGGCCAAAGGATTAACCAAACAGCGGCCACTGACAAACACTCAGGAAATCAGAACCACATGCTTGAAGGGGGTGCTTATTTGTTTTTGCTAAATTAATGGGGGCTAATTGATAATGTCATTACATCACGTAAGGGGCACGGGGAAGGGCAGGGTTGAAAAAAAATCTAGGAATGCTGCCCAATCAATCGTCTTTGAATACCACAGATGCTGGGCTCAGACTAACCCAGAAGATTAAGATCTGTTGAGCTAACCAGCAGCAGACCCGCCGCTCACCCTGAGCTGCACCCTGCGCTGCACCCTGCGCTGCACCCTGCAGTGCACCATCTCTCATACGCCTCGCTGAAGTGTGTAGAAGACATAACGTAGCGATTGCATTTACCACCACACAAACAAGAGACTGTTCAAAGCAAGTATGATTATACCATTATTTATTTTTCTTATAAGTAATCATTTCTGAACATCTAAGAACATTCGTTTGTATTGCTGATTTTCTAATTTTCAAGAGTTTACATGTTTTACAAATATTTATACCAAAGGGCAGGCTAAATAAACAGGACCTCCATAGCTAGACTTGCCTGCTGAAAGTATGCTAAAAATTGTAAAAGTAAATAAATAAATATAATAGCTCTGCCGCAAAATGGCACATTGTTTAGTTGTTTAGTCACCCATTAAACTACTATCAAAATGGATACAAAAGAAATCTCTGGATGTTGTGACCAGCTTGGTGCTAAACTAACTCTGAGATCAGAATCAGAGATCAACTATGTCTTTTTCACTATCAAAGGTCAACTAAAAATAATGTTCTGTATATCACTAAGACTCGTAAAAGACAGTGAAATAGAAAGCTATGGGACCAGACAGCAATAATTTCGAACCATACTGTAAGAAGAAAACCGAGAATAATGTTACAATTAGTGTCATGTTATATAATCTTGTATATAAACAATTTTTATTTTATAGAAGTATACAGAAGCAGGATGAGACTGCCAACTTGGGATGTCAAACATCATCACCGTTTACAAGATTTCAAGGAAATACTGTTATGACAAGCTACGTCTGTTATTTATTGAGCAGTACTGATAAAAAGAGCAGACAAATGTTGTCATTTTTAAGTTTTAAAAAACTGAACTGAGTTAATTTCAAAACTGCAAAGCACAACAATTAAAGAGACATTAATTGTGCCCTGAGATAGACTAAGGTTGTGTATCTGCTCACAATCAATGCCACTTTCTATAGTTCACAGCTTCAGAGCAAGTGCAGCTGTGGGAGAGAGGACGGTGGCTCATGTGCTGCACAAGTGATTTAAGAGACAGCGCGGGGGTTTAGAGAAGGAAAACAAGTTCATTACACTTCCATACTTGCATATCACTCCCTGAAGACCTGTCAATGAAGACAGTGGAGAAATGAGCGGGCCTCATCCTCTCCCCAAAAAGTTATTAGAGAAAGCTCCAGGGTGAACATGTCATTTACAATTCGTACCCCGAGACCCTTGACCTCAAACTCTCTGGGGTCCCTGCTTCATTTCAAACAGTTTGTGTTACTCCATTGCAACTTTCATGCTTCCTCCCAGATAGCATAAGCCGGTTTTGTGCGTGTATCTGTGTAGGTTGCAGGGGTGGTGTGATGGCAAATGATTACAAATGTCTCCGTTGTAGCGTAATTGGATCAAGCTGACTCAGAGCTTATTGAACAAGATCTCGGTTGTTTCAAAGCAGATGGATTAACAATTAAATTTGTTTGCTAATTCCGTGGAATACACCTTGAACAGAAAATAAGACGCATTAACTTGAATAAATTACATTCTTCCCACAGGGAATATCATTAGCGGGGAATTCCTTCTTATAGCCTCCCAAAAGACTTTGTCTTACTTTTCATCTTATAAATGGAGGGGGAATGTCGACAGTAAGACTCATCTCTTTCATGGTTTTCCTTTTCATGGCGCTAATCTGTTTTACAGTAAATGCTCTGGAGCCATAACATCTTGTTTTGCAGGAGGAACATCCTAATAACATATCACAAAGGTCACTCAAATAGCTTCAATAGCTATAATTAAATCAATATTTAATTATTGTCAGTGTTCTATTGTAAATTGACTGTAAATGCTGGTTAGATCAGATGATTTTAAATGTAGTAATACTGTCAGTAAGGGTGTAAACTGCAGTGATCTGTGTCTTTCTATGCCAGAAAACACCATTTTCAGATGTTTTGGAACCAAAAATCCAGCTTAAAATGTGCATAAATCAAGCTTCTCTTGAAAAATGAAATTCCAACAAAAGTTAAGAGCCTTAACCAAGATCATTGTAATGGTTGCTTTAGTAACAGGCACCATGATATACTGCATCAAGATGTGAAATTAGCTGGCAATCTGTAGCTAAATTATGTCAGGGTCAGTTAAGCATAAAACTCCACAACATTTTCTTAGAAATCTTCAGAATTCCACAATAAAGCACAATGGGTTTTAGTTTTTTGTCTATGCCTCACAATGTAAACATGTTGACATCACTGTTAAAATGATTGCCTTCTGTCAAAACAGAGTTGAGCTCAGATCAGCGAAAGATTCTTTATCGACTTTTCCAAAGGAATAAAATGCTTTAACTGGAAAAAGAAGTCAGAACCTCTTTTGATCAATGTCACTGACGGTGTTCAGAGCTGATGTATTTAAGAGGAGTGAGGTTATGAGAAATATGTCTGTGGCTGAGGCTGCTGTACCTGAGCAATGCTTCACATTGAAATCAGCTGGAAAGCCATTCAACTGGTGCAGAGCCTCCCAACTTTGACTTGGCTTGTGAGTCACCAACTGCACAAAGATAAGCCCTCCACTGAAGCTAGCATATTAGCTTCACGGAGGGAAAGCATTTGTCTGAACCTTATTTTAAAGCACTATGAATGTCATCCTGTGTTGCCCCTCTTAATTGAAATGTAGTTGTCCCAGCACGGAAATATACGGGTACACATCACCAGTGTCGGCAGAATGTTTTATGGGGATGGTAACCACACCTGTTTAATATTAGCATCCTCCTTACTGTATACTTTACATTCCTAACGTCACTTTTAGTTTGATTTATCCAGGAGAGGTTAGCAGCAGATACACATTTTTGAGAGTTTTATGTTTTAGCAAATCAGAGATGTTCTGATAACGGCAAGGCAATAAATATGTAAACATTTTTGTACAAATCAAGGTGCAAGGTCATTTCTGCGATAACTGTAAGCATTGCAATAATGTTGTGATATTGATTTACATTTAGCCACTCAAGGTTTGTCATCTGCAAGTGATCCAGGCTAAGGGACTAAGCCATTTCATGTGGCAAATATCTTTAGATAACTTTTTCTGGCTGGCTGGAAGTCTACCAGCTGCAGCAGCGGAAATAGTCTACAGCGTGTGTGCTCATCTTTAGTGGAGATTTCTGTCATTCCAACGGCTCGATTAAACCTGTAAGTCACCACCTCTGTATATCTTGACATTAAACTCATTGTCAGGCCATTTTTAGCATTTAGCTACATTTAGCTTTACAGATGCATACACCCTTATGTATCATAATCTATGTTCGTTACTAAAACTAAGGGTTGTAATTAGTTTGCCCTTCCCCCCCTTTTGAACCCCGCCACAACCCCGGGCTCCTGAACCCACTTGTACATTTTAGGCCTCGATAATAAACCAACATCTGCAGAACTTACAAGTGCTTTAGCAGAGTTAATTGAGTAAATTGAAGCAAGCTGCAGAGCAGTGCTGATCTATGATCCCCTGTTGAGGGCCCAGAAGGGAGACAACAGATTTACTGCAAGGACAGTGGGCGGCCTTTTGTTCAGGCCCTGGTTCATGGGAAGTTTGAGGTCAGTCGGGATTAAAATATTTTCTGGAACAAATGGAGTAATTTGAGTGCAATATAAGGAGCGCCCTGCCAGTTTTACCCAGATCCAGGTGTGATTTATTTGATTTGAAGCCCCATGTCCCTTTTTCATCTTTCTTTCTTTACCCCTTACTATTATTTGGGATTTATAAATCACATGAAGATTTCCCATTTTTAACAAACTCTTTAGTATGGTTGACATAAGTGAGAGAGAAGGAGTCATGCATATGAACACAAACAAACACCAAAGGGGAAATGTCTGTTCTGTCCCTCGGGGGCAATTCTGCTTGGCCTCATTGAAGTAGACTTTAAGTGACTATGACATACCATCTAGATTGAAGATACTAGTCTGTAGCTGTATCCTCTCTGACTCATTGCCTTTTAGTATAGTCACAACAATTCATGCTTCAATATATCAATCTTAAAGGAGCACTAGAATTGATTAGCAAACTAGCTATACCCTACAAAAAAAACAACCTGCAAATGCACCGGGAGCTGCGGTTAGAGGAAACGCGATATGCCAAGTAAGCACGCATATCAGATTCATTTGTAAAGGGGCATAACAATTTTAGTTTGCAGGGTCAAGAGTTTGATCCTCAGCCGGCTTTTCTCTCGAAGGTAAGAGCCAGGTGGCAAAGGTGGTCCTCCTTTCATACGGTGATTGTGTTAAATTGAGCATTAAAGAGCAGCGCTCAAGCCCCAGTAAAATGCGAGAAGGGGATGTGATTGACATTGATAGCCTCATAAGTAGTTAGCGCTGTGCTATCCAGTGATGTGTACAGACACCCTGCTATTGTTTATTTTGCCTAGGACATTTTTATTGATGTGTGGGTTTTTAATGAACAGCGTGCTACTTTTATTTACAGCTTTTTCCAAGGGAGTTTATTGCTCATAAAGATTGTTAAATTTAGTATAATTCAACATTTAGCTTTGAACCTACACCCGGTATGGCATTTTACATTTGAGATAATTGTAGTTGCTTGTAGCCTTTAAGCCTGGTCGGTTAGAGTGGCTAACAGAAGAGTTTTCAGAGTGGGAGGCAGCCATGTGACTTGGAAGAAGACAAAGGCAAGAGGATTTAAATGTGGATTTCAGTCTTGAACAATGGAGTGATGGAGCAAATATGCCTTGATGGCTCAGAAGGACTCTACCGTGTCACAAAGAGAGCTGCTACAGATTTCAGCACAGCCTGCATCTTCTCTGACGTTGTAACCACCAAAGAAGACCAACTCAGCAAGAGAATATAGAGAAAAGACTGATGAGCTTTGAATTTTATACTTGGCCAAGTTTTCTGTGATCACTTGTAAACCATTTTATCTTCCTACCATTTCAAACTGGTATTATTGTTGGTGCAGCTTTCACAAAGCAAACCGACAAAGCTACCTGCAACGCAAAACAGAACACTTTGCGTCAGTTTGCAAACGAACTGCACAACAGAGACATTAAAAAACATATTTTCCCTCTGTTTATTTCATATGAACAAAAATCAATCTACTGTTTGCAGCCTGCTTAACGTGATTGTCGAAAGCAGTAGACCACACCAGATTCAGAAAGAACTGAAACCCTCATCTCAGTGCTTTGATAAAGGCAGCATAAAACACAGTGGTATTATGATGTTGGCAGGTTTTGATCCAGATTAGTAACAATTTTTTTCATTTTTGATCTCTTTCTTCACGTTCTAAACCATCTTTTTTCTATTTAACATTGCTTTGGTTGTTCCTCCTCGGACAAGCCACAGTAGACGTCACGTTGTTCTTCGATAAATGCTCTCTTGTAAGCTGTGATGTGTGTGTCTAGGACTTTTAAGGTAGATCTGATGCGTTTGACAATGATGAAGCAAGAGTTTGTCATCTTTGTCCAAAGTAAGGAACCTCTGTTATTAGTTTGTTACGCAATTCAAGCTCAATCCTCTTCCTTTGAATGTTGTAAACCTCAAGCCTTCAAGCCTGCTTTTTTAGAACATATTGTTTTAACCTTTTAAAAAAAAAAAATCTGTAGAATAGACAATTGACCACAACTGCCCTACCAGAGGCCCTAAATATTTGGCGGATCAGGTCAAAGATTATTTTATCATTTTAAGCAACTATACCTTGGAGAAAGTTCCTCTGAACTTTTGACCCCAGCCAACTCATACTGGGCAGAGCGTTGATTTGCCAGATTATTTTAGCATCTACAACCACACCTGAGTATGATCATAGATTCATCCTAATCCCAGCCTGTTTCCATAAGTACTTTGAATGCGCCACACTTACTTCGCCTGCGTCCTGTACCTCGATTCACAAAATGAGCGCCCTTCATGTGTGCCGACATGAAGCCATATTGTTTAAGCGATTTAGAGGAGTATGGTATGCAACTTGGCACTGAACTTGAGCAGGGAAGTGGTAGAATCAACATTTATGTTCACACTGATTTCTTTATATCCTCAATTTGCCCGTCTCACTGTATTTACTCAGAATGAAACTGTAGAATAAACCTTTGAGAAAATAAGTTAGTCCAAAGTATATGAACAGGACATTCAAGAGTGCAGAATTTTTGAGTGTGTTGCTGCAATTACAAACCTGCATAAATAGCCCTAACTCTCTGCAGCAGTTACATTGTCAGTCAGCTGTTGTTGTTGCTCACAGTCACAGGGATTGCAATTTATAAAGCTGGTGGGGAAAGTTGCCTCTTGGCTTTTCCTAAGCACATTTTCCTGTGAAGCATCTTCCCATTTTTGGCAGTGTCCTTAATGTGTGTAATAATGTCTATTAGGCTCCCAGTCACAGGTGAGCATTCACAGGTGAAGGTGTTTAGTGTGTGACTGGGCTTCATCCATTAAAGCCATTACTGCATTCACTGTGGAGCATCGCAGTTTTTATTCAACATACTGTATATTTGGATGTTGCTTCTGAGCTGCCATGCACATTTTCCCAAATCATCTGAACCACCTCACTGTTTCTGATTATAGGATAGTGTAAGCTACACACACACACACACACACACACACACACACACACACACACACACACACACACACACACACACACACACACACACACACACACACACCCACACACACACACACACACACACACACACACACACACACACACACACACACACACACACACACACACACACACACACGCACACACACACACACACACATTCACACTCAGGCAGTCCCATCTGTCTAATAAGGACATTCACAAGCAAAACAAATCAAGCATATGCTATTATCACTGAAGATGATTAAACATTTCTGCCAAATCTGGCTCCAGTCCCAGCTTGAATTTATGACCAGATCTTTTTCATGTTTCTTGTTGAGGCACAGAAGTCTCATTATGTTGCCCAAAATACAAAGGCTGTATTCCCTACGCCAATACATTTCTCCATGATTGGACGCAAAAGATAATTAGGCATGTTGTATCAATGGGCTGCCAGCCACACCATATCTTGAAAGCTTTCTCGCCCAGACGTGGCCAACAATTGGCTCTGTTCCTCCCTTCATTCACATACAGTAGAGTCAGTGAGGGTGAGTGAGGGTCTCACAATGGGAAGGGGAGGGAGTGACACATAGAGCAAAACAGGTCGACAGAAAGAGAGAGCAAGGGAGGAAAGCTGGGAGGGAAAAAAGGGAGGGAGAGAGAAATAGCGGGCCAAACTCGTTTTCCGCTTGATGGGTTAGCTGCAGAGAATGCGCATTTACTAGGTAAATGATTAAGGGGGGGAGGGGGGCCTACGCTGCTCTACTATTATGTACTACAAAGGTCTCCAAAGGCAGGTTAAATGAAAAGCAAATGTGTTGCCTTGCTGCTCAAATACCTCAAATGTTTTAGCAGGTGCAAGCAATGAAGAGGAGGGCAGTGACAGCGCTGCACCTTGCTTGGGAATCGGGGATCCTCCTGTTCTGGGAGACAGATCGTGTCCGACCAGCGGGGGGGCGGGGGGTGAGACGGGGCCAGTGTGTGCCAGCGTGAGGGAGGTCCAGCTCTGCTCAACGTTCTCACCACTCTGACTGCATCTGACACACAGGTGGAAAGGCAATTGGGTGCAAGTGATGTGGTGTTGGAGATTGAGTTTTCAAAATAAATCTTTAGAGATGGCTCACAAATATGCAGTTTAAAAGGCTCAGTTATTTCCTGAAATATGGGGGTACTGTCATTTGTTTCAAATGAAACTAAAAAAGCAGATAGTAGTGTATTTAAATGCGACTATTTTCAGTTGCGGTTTTATAACTTCTTTTTTTTAATAAGTATTTACAGCAGCACGACAGTGTTGGCCGGACTCAGTTCAAAGTAAATTACAGTGCTGCCTTCGTCATAATGAAATAACACGTCAGCCAATGCATCAATGTGACTTATTGATGAGTCGCTCAATCCAAACAAATCGGAAGTTGGTGTTTAGGGCCGTCGGCGTGTTTAGTGGCGTGGGATCATGGAACTGTTTTCCTTACCACCACCGCCGTCATTGCAGTCAGCTTCTCCTGGTTAGGATGCCTCCATTGTTCATCATATAGGAGGTTTCCTCAATAATAAACGCACGTGGTGAGAAAAAACAGTAACAAAGCAAAACATTGCAGTTTAATGTTCAACATTAATATTTCTCTGACATTGTTTGGATGCTGCTATCAACATAACATCCAGGCATCAGATGTCTAAAATCATTAATTGGGTTAAAATATATAGTTAAAAGTGTCCAAGATTTAAACAAATAAAAAATATGGCTTGGAAATCGATTAAAATAAACTATTTTTAACATCTTCTAACAGACAACCACAAAGCTGACGCATGCGTGAAGTGCATACATCGCCATTACAGGAGACAAAAATAAATATTGAAAAATATGTAAAATTAAAGTGCACAAAGACTGTAGGTTTAGTCGATTAAAATACATTAATATACAGAACTGTTACATATTGTACTTTTAGGTTCATCTCCAATTTAACATATTAAACACAACTTTTATATTAGTTAAATACATGTCATGATCTCTAATGATGACAATAAACCCATCATACACCTCTGTGATCATGTGATCATATTAAGGGCTTAATAGCACTGACATAATCTGTATGGTATTGTTGTACTGCCTTCATTGTCTTAATAGCAGTGTAATCTTGATATTTGTGTGCATGTTAATAAGGTCCCTGTTGTGGATGCTCCAAATGAATCAACCCGCTCTCGTCTCACCTGTTCAATATCAGCGAGGTCCATTACATAATCACAGCGGCGTGATTACAGGTCTCCTGCTGGCAGAGCAATTACCCTGGCTCGGTCATTATCACCTCATAACATCATCTGCTCTCCATATATCAGCACACACAACATAGCTGTGTATTACTCAGTGTTAGGTCACAAAGCGCCTCTGCTGCTGCTGCACTAATGCTGAGTAATTTGTTCATTATAAAAAGTGTGAACGTAATAGGTGTGAGTACTGATAAGCACAATTGGTGATAACTATTATGCTGACATGTTTGGATGCAGACATGATGAAGACATGGTGAAGACAGTAAAAGCTGCTTAAGAAAATACAATTGAAATCACTATAAGGATTGGAACGGATTTGATTTACTAGAATCTGTTGACCATCACACTAAATATCATAGAAAAGCCGAGATATATTATGATTTAGAATGAATTGTCCTTGTTTAACAACTTATTTTGTGAAAGATTTTGATTAGTAATTGCTTTCAATTAATAATAGATAAACATACGAAGTTGACTTATTATCTCACAGGGTTGTATTTACTGAATTATTACATAATCGCTTGTCATTTTGTTCATGTTGTACACATTTGCAGTTGCTGAAAGTAACAAAGTACACATGATTAAATAATATACTCCCTTGTGGTTTAATTATTACTTAGTATTTATATTCCATGATATTTTATACTTCTACTGTAGTTTTTATAACATTTTGTTTAACAGCTTTAGTTACTAGTTACAAGATTTTACATACTAAACATTCTTTTAAGATATTAATATAAATAAATATAAACATTTTTATAAACTACCCAACATAATTTATAGCAGTTAAAATCAGCTCCAACATATTCAGATATTACATCAAATCAGTACTTACCTATTATTGGACCAATAAGGAAATAATTAAGCTCTCACAAGGAGCATTTTGCACTCTAAGTCATTTTAATATACATTTAAGGTACATTTTTATTGATGCTATAACAAAAACATTGAAATGATTAAAAACGTACCTTTGAAAGGGTTTTTAATAATCATCATAAACTTGTGTTTATGCATTTGCCATCATTATAAGACCCTGTCCTATTGCCCATTCAGGGTGTCCCCTCACAGTTTAGTATAATCATGGACCTTTCCCAGTTTGCTCTACGTCACACATTCACTCATCTCAATATCACTGCACCACTAAGCCTTTGCCTGGTAGATCCATTTCTGCTCCCAGTATGATGAATGCAGAGAGCCTTGCTTTGCATAGTTTGCACTGTCTCTTAGTCTCGAGCCGTTTGTAAATCTATATCCAAAGAGTACAGGTGTTGATTAATCCTCTCGACATTTTCCCCGAGACATTCTTTCATTCGTATTGACATTCTTGCGGCTGCCTGGCGAGTGGTGGGGAAATGAAAGCACTGCCATGGTATTTTGGAAGCCCCTCAGAAGTCATACTTACACAGGCTAGCTGCTGTGATGGCCTACATTATAGAGTTCATAGCCTGTGGGGGTCTGCTCCCACTCGCCCGATAGGACTTCGGGAGAATGCCCCGACCCTTACTGCCTCACCACATGCCAGACAGATGCTAGAATAAAATGCCTATGAATATTTAACTATTTAGAAAGTACATCAACCAGTAAAAGTACAATAAGTTAGCACATTATGAGCCTGAACTTGCATCAGTCTTTCTTATTCCTCAACATTACAGTACACTGAAACTCAACCCTGACTTGACCCCACCAGTACAACCACAGCTCGCCCGCGCCTTTCTCTCCCGGGCCAGGACACAAATGCAGCGGCCACCCCCCCCCCCCACCCTCGCCTGCCCAGGTTGAAAGGGGTGGTGTTATTGTGGTTACGTACTCCAGCAGTAATGAGATGTGCTGCAGCTCTGACATGGTGTAGCTGTGGTTCACTCAACACACAGCCAAGAAAAAGAATTTCATGGTGGTGGTTCAGCCACAGATAAAAAGGCTCTCTCTTCATTGAGACAATAAAATAAACAGGGGAAGTAAATTCTATGTCAACACTTAATAAACATAACCCCTTCCCCCCCATCATCTCATTGCTATTCATCTAGTGTGTTGTTTCCCCAGGCGTCATATAGAGAACTGCTCACAAACTCATTTCAAAGTACTAGTGTCAGGTTGTACTTTCTCAAACTCCTGGTTAGGTCTGCACGATTTGTGAAAATCATCTAATTGCATTTATATTGACTATTATTGAAGTTGCGATATGATTCACGATATTGGAGGAAAGGATCATTATTCACATGTTCCTTAAAGGGGCCAATGGAAGCGTTTCAGGCGGGGGCAAAGTGTGTGAGAGAAGCTCCTTTTGGAAGGAATCTTTGGATTTTAGCCTTTGTAGACCATTTACATGCACAAAAACCTAAATACTCTACAGGAAAGAAAAAATCCCCAAAACCATAATTGGGCCTCTCTATGTTTGTATATATCATTAAATTAAAATGATCATGGTGAGGTATTTTGAAGCACACCGTGATCATCTTTACCAAATAAAGATGTTTTCAGAAATCTGTAGAATAAAATGATAAAGCTGCCACTTCAGCATCACAATACCTAATTCAGAAAGGAATTTGGACACATTCAGTACTTAGCTTTCTACAAATATTGCACTAGTTCCATATTGCAATATCAATACAATTACGATTATTTCACACATATGCACAATAAACAAACATATAAAACAGAATTAGTGCATTGCTGTTTAAGTGTTAAATAGTGAATAATGAAATAGTGTTTGTTTTCGACCATTTTGTGATGCTATTACTTCTGAGAAAATGGTGTGCCGTTTAGAGAGTATAGTTGAGGGTGGAATATTATGCAAAGAGGCATCTCTATCAAAAGGGCTGATTTTATTTGTTAGGGTCAGGTTGAACACTAACTGATGGAGCAGTGAGAAGAATCTTGGCTTTTGCACTTATCTGTTATGTGGAGTGTTGGGTACTTTCCTCGCTCTTTCCTCAATTTCTCCTCTATCTCTGGCACCAAACTTATCAAAATAATGTGTAGTATGATCATTTTTGGCTTGCGCCTCACAAACTGATATAAATTTCAATCTCCGACAGAAGTTTTCATTTTGCCAAGAGTGCAAAAAGAGGCTGTGTGTGTGTGTGTGTGTGTGTGTGTGTGTGTGTGTGTGTGTGTGTGTGTGTGTGTGTGTGTGTGTGTGTGTGTGTGTGTGTGTGTGTGTGTGTGTGTGTGTGTGTGTGTGTGTGTGTGTGTGTGTGTGTGTGTGTGTGTGTGTGTGTGTGTGTGTGTTACACATCTCAAGAGCGAGTTAAAATGTGATCTGAGGAAAAGAGGAAAATGTTTTTCAAATAACATCCAGGGTGAACAAACATTTTCAGTTACGTTCGACAAACCACAAATGTTTTCACGTCTTTACTTAGCTTTTTAGCCAAAGCACTTCCTCTGTCTCTTGAGAATCACTTTAATAACTCGCAATCATTATTATTATTATTTGCAATTATTGTTCAGAACAATCATTCAGCGACTCAAATCCGATCGCCTGATACAAGTCTATCAGGTGTCTGTTTGTCTGCTCCGAAACACAGGTAGAGACAGCGCGGTATCTCTGGCTGGGATGCCACTCAGCGGTGTGCCATCGGCACCTCGGTCCAGTTTGGCACCGGCTCCCGGAGCAGGAATCTTGCACCCTCATTACACCTGTGCCACTCTAATTACAACCTGCTCAAGAGCTGTTATCCTACACCTCGCAGTGACAATGACAGTGCCTCCTCTTAGAGGCATGGGCACTTCTCTTTGCCCAGGAGCAACGCAACACCCCGTAAATAAATGACCGTCCTGCTGCAAAGAACAACGACCAATTACCAACTAAAACATGTGATATGATGGAAGCAGATGGATTCCACTTTGAGTTTTTTTGAAATAAATGCTGCTTTCTTTTTCCGATTGATGCTTTAATGTATTCAACTAAACGATGATGAAACCGAGCAGAATTATTTTGGCCCCTTCGCTCGGTTGCACGGAGGAGAAATCCATTTACACAACAGGCAGTGATTCTGCTATGAATGTGTTCCATGGTGTCCTATCACACACACATTATTGTTTGAGATCCTGTGTTATGCTGACAAATCCTCTCGTGGCAGCAATCACCTAAGCGTCTTCCATGAAAGGGATGTACATATTCCTCCACTTATTTCAGAATTTATTGTGTTCATCACTAATCCAAAGATGGGTTCCTCATGTAATACCCGCCATCTAATCATTCTTAGTACTCCGACGGCTTGTTAGACTAGATCCTGTAGACTGTAATTGTTTTGTCAATTGATCCCATAGAACGGAGGTAGATTAGAGCGCAAGAGACAGTATAACATTATTTTGGAACATTAAAAAATCATCGTTTAAAACGCACAAAATCTTCCAAATTAAAATCTGCTGTAACATAAGGAACAGTACATTCAGGGGATCTATGTGAACACCTTGCTGCTTCTTTTTAAATACAGCTTACACATTGTTTTGACTCTGTGACAGCTAGCGTTAGCTGCCTACTGTATGTCCTTGCTCAACCTAAACATGTTACACAGCATAATGTTTTTTATAAAAGTCCATATTAGGCGGCTCAGATCTTAAAAGGTTTATGACGACCATTTAGCATCATGAGAGCGAAGCTTAACATGGCCATGTCAAGATAACATGCAAGCATCCGTGTTGTTTTCATTGGCTGTCAGCACAGATTTTACAGTGGCTGCGGGGAAAAGGGGCATATGTGCTTAAGATGCTCCTGTCACAGCGGGAGAGCGGGACAGGGACGGGGAGGCACAAAAATAGAACAAGAGACACCGAGAGCTGTCCTGTCCAAAAGGATGATGGGGAAGAATAGAGCAGAGTGGATAATTTGACTGGAGTAGCGGGATAATATGGGAGCAGTATTTTATTTGAAACGGCAGATCTCCTCTCATCCGAGCCCCCATTAAGCCACTGTGCTACTCTGTGAAGAGAGGGAGAGAGCTGTGCTGCAGAAACTAGGTGGAGCTATTGCTTACATCTGCGTCCACTGCTTAGGAATCAGGGCTAAGAGAGGGGAGGGGAGAAGACAATGTTTAGGAAATGAATGCAGTGCAGGGCTGGGTCACAGCCTAGAATAAGACCTCGGGGGTATGAGGCCAGGAGTAGCAGTGAACTGTGCACCTGTCACACAGGATCTGGAGGGTCTCAGACTTAAAGTGCAGCTTTAGGCCTGCTTGTTACTCGGGAGGAGGGCGAAAATATGAGAACATTTCTGCCCGGTTCATTCTTTATCGAATTGATGCTCCCTTTACACCCTTAAAGATGACACCCAACAGAAATTAATCTACGGGGAGATTGTGTTGCAGTAATGCTGAGTTGAAATGTGCCGACTAAATTACTCTTTGGCTCTTTTGGCTATCTCCCCCATCACCCATGCATCATAAAAGCAGGGGTTTAGTGTGAGATGAATAATCTCGCTCCAGCATGCCTCTCTTCTGCTGCTCCCCCTCACGCCATAATCGTCAGAAGGCAAGCCAGCTTAGTCAACCCTGTGCTACGGGCCAGGATAATAATTGCTGTATTAATTGGTGTTGTCCAGGCTAGACAGAATATAAGAGATCCCACTGGGGCTAATAATTAATGTTTTTTTTTCACCGTCTCTTTCTCTCCTCCTGCTCTACCTCTACTACCACAAGCACTCGCATACACACAGACAGACCCTCCCTGCCTCCGTTTGTTATATCATTAAGAAAAGGCTTCAATACCTCCACCAGTGTGAGGAGCAGGATGATGACGTCTCACTAGAGAATTTCTTAGATAAGGCAGTGGACAACAGCATTATCTCCCGTGTTGATTATGTTTATTTAGCCTCAATTATCTGACGCTGCTTAAAGATATGAGTATCATGTATTCCTGGCTGTTCACAGCTGTCTTGGGGGATTTTAAGGCCTGATATAAAAGCCTGGGAATAAATCATGCTAGCTTGATGGTGGTAAGGCTGAGCGATATGAAGAAAATCATACATCATAATATTTTGTCACCAAATACCTCGATATTGTGACAACAGCGAGGGTTTACAATTGTTGCTTTAAGCTATTTTTAGTTATGAGGATATAATGACTAAAGAATAAACTGCTAGAACAGTCTAACTTTACTTTAATGCAGCATTTAAAACAAGAAAAACTAAAACAATTAATGATATCTAAAATCGAAACAATATGTAGTCTTTTATCACAATATCAAAATTCAGTAATATCGATATATAGCCCAGTCCTATATGGCGGTTCAGTCAGAAGCTTATCAAGTGTTACCTCACCCATATGACTGAGCATGTAAGAGTATACAGGTTTGTACAGTAAGTTTCAGCGTGCTGTATTTTTACAAGTCTTTGTTCCCCCCAACCAGATGGCTGCTGTACGGCTGCCCCTCCTGGTGTGAACCTGCTTAAGTTTCTCAGCGAAGCGCAGTGAGTCATTGCCAAAGAGGAGAAAAGCATTTTATGAGAGGAACACAGGAGCTCATGGCAGTTTTATGCAGCTCTCCACCTCCAGGAAACAGATAATTACAGGCTGCATTATGTGCTGTAGTATCATGTCAGAAAGTATAGTGACTGCACAGGTCTGCTGAATGCGCTCTTACAGCATGTGTTCCATGATTATACTCTATGATTCTTTTAATGACAGTTATGGGGATTTTTTTTCTTCGCTCAGCTGGTATTTAGCACATATCTCAGTGTGGTGCTTTTAAACACATCGCACAATTTAAGGCTGGAAGGACCCAAAAGCTGGAACCAGTTTAGAGGAAATGGTCTAATAGGAATCTTGTAAGGTAATTTTCAAATATGAGCCCAACCGCAGATCTGTCACGGCTATAATTTAGTGACCTCCCATGGTGTTCTTTTTCTTTCTTCCTACAAATTATTGAGGAAATACCCCTTTCTTTACGGTGGCTGATTGAAGGTCATTCAAACATGAGTACCTGTGCTGTGGAGATTAGGCAGCGTGGTATTAAAAGGCCCTATTTGAAGTTATTTAGGGTCATATCTGGCATGTCACAGAGACTGTCGCCTAAACGTCCTCTCTGTTGTCCTCAAGTCTATTTACTGTATGCCTTAATTGTAGCCACAGCTTTAATAGGGCCCAAACGAGTGAAAAAACATCTCCTCTGTAACAACTAGCGGGGGGAATTGGCCGAGGCTCTGCTCTGCAAACGGGCGGGGAATTAGGACCATGTAGAGGCCCTACTTTGTTAACAGCCCTGACAGGGTTATTTGACCATCTGCTTTAATTACAGGTACTGACACACTCACAAGCTAATGCCTAAGTGTCACCCATGCGAAGGTGCAAATTAGTTTCCACTCGAGGAACCAGGGTGTGCCACAAATCAAACTAACGACATCATTTGGCCTCAGGCATCAAGCACAATCAACTAAAGTGTCTGTGATTATCAATTGAATCAGTGTTCTGGGCTTTTAATTTAATGAGTCAGTTTAATGATTATATACGGGAGTACAATACCATACATAAAAAATTAAGATTTGTTGCTATTCCTTTCTAAAAAAAGAAAACCCCATAAGTATCCTGTGATCATTTAGATTGCATGAGAAACACTTGCCTATACGTTACGTGTGTACACATGTAGACGGTAGGACAGAATGTTGCCACCATGGTTGGTATTTCAAAGGCAAAGGTTTATGAAGCCTGCGGGGCAAATTAAACAGCTGCATTCCCGACATGCCTTGTTTTGCCCCACACTGGAAGTTAACTTAATGGGAGTCTGCCGTCGATTGACTTCCCTTCCCTGTTTTAGTAGGAATCGATCAGCTTCCTGATTTCACATGAACTTGGACACGCTGAAACTGCATCCAGTTAGACTGACAATTTTGGCCCCATAATGCACCTCTCTGCTGCTTTCCCCCTTCAACATCTGCAGAGGGCATGACACAGGGGAAACCTGCAGTATTACTTTTCACTTCTCACCTCTGACTCATGGCTGTTTCCAAAGTGAACTATCAACTAATCTGCTTTCTGCACATATCTGCCCAATGTCGACAGTTTGCACAGTATTCTCTTTTCTAGTAGAAAAGGGTGAACTCTGTGGCGTTTAAATGAGCCGGTCCTTAGCAGAGGAACAGATTGTCTTTTCTTCCACTGCCAGTCTGTCTCTCAGATAAACAGGCCTGAGTGCTGACACATGATCCCTTTAACTAACACAGCCCATCCTGACCCACTGATGGGAGGAATAGTAATTAGGCATAAGGTCACGTGGATGACACAGAAACTGCCCAAACTACTCAACAGCATGGAATGCAATGCTTTAAAAAATGCTGTATTACACATTGATTAAAACAAGCTCCAAAAACTGTTCTGTATTCTCCACAACACTTTGAAATATGAATGCTAATCATCTGAGGTAGTCTAACTAAACGCGAAAAAGAAGAAAAAAGGCCACTCGTTCTTGGCAAATGCTTCCTAATGGTGTGTTTTCATCCAAGCTAAACGTCTGTCTTTGTGATCTCTTCCTGCAGGAGCCTGGTGTTCTGTCTACCGCCCAACCCAGGCAATAACTGTCATTAATTAGTCTGATAAATTACGTTCAAAACAATGACATGTTTAAATGGTCCAATTTAGCTCAAATCCTAAATGAGATATTACATCAAAAGCCAGCCGTTCCTCTCTTTTAACCCATTTCAAGAGGCACACTGCCTTCCTGAAAGCGTTTTAAAGGTTACGATTTCCTCAGATGATAAAGCGGTACCTTTTAATGAAATTCTAATTAGTAATTTCATGGACTTTGTAACCAACCATATCTGATTAGTGCACATTTTCACAGCCCACTTTAATTAAGCGCACTTACAGTACAGTTTCAAACATTCGCCACTTGAAGATGGAGCTTAGCGCGTCAAAAAACTTACTTTGTAAACACAAATGTTCCAATTTCCTTTTTTAATTAGATTACATTTGAAATAATAAAAAAACCTTTTTTGTTTGTGTTTGTGGAAATATCTTTTTTTCTCAGACTTCTGTACACATACCCTTGAACATGAAAATGTGGTGATGATAAGGTTCTCATTACCTACCATGGTTTTGGGTTTTTATTAAATATAATGACAACACAATTACTTTGCTATTTTTCTTAATTTAGGGCTTATTCCTTTTTTTCTTTGGCATTTTTTGTTTGAGATTAAACTCCATTGCATATGTAGGGATTCAAATGCCCTCCCTGACTTTAAATGTGTTTATTCAAAGTATTGACTTGACAACGACAAACACAGCCATACGTAGGAGGGGCTGTTACCGGTCGATGCTTCAACATGTTTTTAAGCAACATGCACAACACTGAAGTTTCCAAGTAGGTTGCATGTCTCCCGTCCTATTTTGTCAAAGCCAATTACACACTATTGGTGTGCTGCTGAGGCTCAGCGACTGTTGACCAAAGAACCCCAAGACATAATCTGATTTCACTTTCATTCAAAACGTTTTCCACTTTGAGATCTAATCCTGGTTTCACAATATGAACTCTGACCTTATCAACCGGACTGCAGTTGGTATTTAATGTTCATCAGAGCTCGATGTGGGAGTCTTCCCCTCACAGTGGAGTGCTTTTGACACAGCCTTCACCCAGCTGCCCCGCAGTGGGCCCCAGTGGACCCTCTCAGGTCCCTAACCACACAAGTGTTTCCACGGTGGCGAAACTGTTTCAGTCTGACTGACATCCCAGTGTTGGGGAACACGGTTATAAAAGTCCACAAAGCGTGACAGACCACCTTGGCCCTACCTCTTCGCCCCCTCTCTCCTTTTAAACATGGAGTCCACCCTGTCAAGTCACATGCCGGAGCCGTAATTTAGACTAATAATTACCAGACATCACCACAATGAAACATCAGTGTCTGAACTTCTTTGGACCAAACTGAATTTTAATACATTTGGAAAAGGTTGGCCGGAGGCAGGAACCCCGCACACTGGGAAAGGCAGCGCACATGTGGAAGCACTTTGGGAAGTGATAAATGATTTGAAATCCACAGCGTCCCCGAAAATGGAAATTAGGGCGAACAGGTGTTAAATGGGAACCACTGGTGCATTTTGAACAGGGGAAAGAAAACGTCCCGGGTCTTTGGGGCCAGATGTGACAGGCCCGGGCCCTGGATGGGGAGGGCGTTGCTGAGTGGTCATGGCCCGAGGTGTGTGATGTGAGGAGGCCCCATGTGCCTGACCTCCCCTCCAAGAAATAACGGATCGCTTGTGTCAGCTGTTCTGGGGGTAGAGTCCTCTTTTACCCTCCCCGCTGCCACAAATACACGCTTCTCAGGAGCACATAAATAGAAACATTATCAATTTAGCTTTCCCATTACAGATAACATGTGTAGAGGCATTTTTAACTGTGATCAGCTGCTCATGTGAGGTATTCGAGCCGAAGAATATGATAATAGCAACTCGCACATTCTCATCACCTCTGGCATTATTGCTAATTTGTATGGGTGCCGTCTTTAACATGGATAATTGCCATAAATTGGAGCTTTATTCTCAGTGGGTCAGGAAATGGCCAAGTATAGCAGCCATCAAGTGAGGAAGACTAATTCTCCCTCCGCTCTGCCTTACACTCTTACTGGGATTTTCAGGCTAAGGGAACTGGGCCGTAACCTAAATGCCCATGATTTCATTCACATCATTCCTGGGGTCTGTTCCCCTTAGGGAGCCATTTTAAATGTGATGAGTAATTTACATTGTCAGAGATAATGAATGAATAACAAAATGTTGCTGGCGTTACAGAAAATAACTCGAGTAAGTAGGAAGAACAGGGGATTGGGTTTCATTGTTGGAGCGACGGTGAATATTCTCTCATTTTGGACAATCTTAGCACAGCTGACACTAAGCCAGTCTCTGTAACCACCTAAACACCCGACCTCCAATTTCCTCATGCACACACACTTATACAAATGTCTTATCGCTGTTTTGTAGACTTCTTGGTGAAGTTTATTTTCCCCCCTTCCCCCTGTCAATCTCACTTTCTCTGCTGATTTCACGGAAACTTTCTCTGACTGCTGAATTGTCCACTTGTTTTAGCTCCGAACTCTCAGGTTGTTTTGTCCCAGCTGTCAAAACAAGAGGAGTCAACATTCGGCACGTCTGCAGCCTCTGGTGACTTCGATGCTTAGTTATATATCGCCTTGACCTGCAAAGTTCCCAGCATGCATCACTTTGCGGAAGACTGCTGTACTAACGTAGAAAATGGACAGCTGTTGGGACTCTGTGGCACACCGCCCAGATGGAGCCTAATCCGATCTATACATCAGCATAAGTTAACCATTTCATTAACCCTGCTGTTCTAGCCTCTGCTGTGCGACTGCATTGTTTTGCCATGACACCAGCGTATGGGAGTTTAATTGGCTATTCCATTAATAACACGGGCAAACTAATTTAGTAGAACCTGTCCTCTTTAAACCGCGGGAACAAAGAGTAGGAGGGTGGAAATCAATCTCAGCTTTGTGCCTGAGCCACTGACCCGTTCATGCTTTGAAGATTGCTGCTGTAAAAAAAAAAAAAAAGCATCTGAGAAGTTATTTAACTACAAACAGAGCCTACCTTGCCCATTCCAGCTGCATAATCAGGCATAATAAGTGACTGCAAAGGTCCACTTAATGTATTTCTAACACTGGAGACCTGCTAATCCTGTCAGGGGGAGTGAAATGGAGGGGGGGGGGACCGTGCAGAAGCCCAGCCATGGAGCTGAGCATTTAACTCCATAACCATGCAGGCAAATGCCTGGGCGCCTTTCACACAAAAAGCGAAAGAGAGGGAGAATAAGCCCAGCTTCATATTTCAACCCAAAGTGGGGATCCATTTTTCCGCTTTAGTGGCCATCGAGGAACAGTGGGAATAACAACAACAGCGGCGGCGGCGGCAGTAACAGCCTGTCTCACTGGGCTGAGTCCTCATAAACCTCTGCCATTATCACTCTCTTTATGGGCCTTTAAATAGAGAGCCCTTCAGATCAGCCATGTGTGCTCGACTGGGTGAACTTCAGCCCCTTTGCTTTTCTGCCTTTTGTAACAAGACATTTACTGACATCTCTCTATGGCGTCTTTGTAAATAATCATTTTTAAATTACGTTTATTGCAGACATTATGTACACTATCCTGTAGGTGTTTGCATATGTGTTGTACATGCATGCATTCTTATTAAGTGAACATTTAATTCAATAACTTAATCGAAAGCTTCACAATATGAGTATTACTCCTTCCTATTTATTCATATTTATTAACCTGTTGTATGGAAACGCCCGTTTCAACAAAAGTACCATCATGCTGTGAAGTGGTAGAAAGCATTTTCGAAAAAAGTGTTGAGCCTTCCACGTATGCCCTGTGAATAATGGAAGCATAAAAAGGGAAGAAAACAAACAAAGAGTCCCAAATCAACAAACACACTGGGATTCATCAGATATGGCGTTTTCCCCAGCTCTGTTTGTCAAAACACCTTTTATGGTGGTCTTTGAATTTCTGCGGCCCCATTAACAGTTCAAGCATATAATCACATCTCCGTAATGAGGTATTAATTAAGCGAGGGGCATCTATTGGCCCGCTAAACAGCCTCATAAACAATTGACAGGAGATTTGTGATTTTTGACTCCCTGACACCATTAAACAAATCAATATTGGGTTTTGCAGACATGCTCTCCGGCTGGCTCTCTGCGGTCTTTGCCAATCAGCTCTGTGGAATACTAATGAGGGAATTAACTGCCTCATATTCCGCATGTGTCCCATCAAACAGATCCTTATCCAGTGAGGCTCATTTGCATGGAAGAAGACTCTGCTTTGTAGGTAAAGATTTCACAATATGTCACTCATTATGCCAGCCCACCCCACCCCGACTCAATCTCCTATCCCTCCACTTGTCTCTTATTTTTTGTCAGACTCTTCAATACCCCCATGGCCACCAACACACACTCAGACACACACACACATTAGGCATGTATAGACCCTGTTTAGTAGTCCTGCACAGAAATGATGATGTAACATAATGAACAGAATAAGAGTTTTCAAGTGGCGTGTTTATCCTCAGTATTTCTGCTGAGATTTTCTGTTCTTTGAAATGACTGTTTGTTGTCGCCCGCCATTGCGCTCCTTTTGAGTGCTGCAGTAATCTTGTTTGATGAATATTGCGCTCAGAGTGGTTAATGATGTTTGCCGTTCAAATTACAATGGTGAGTAGTCCAAACCTGCTTTTCCATTGAGTGTTACACAGTCTAAAATAGTGTCATATGCTGCTGCGCCCGGCGTTTTTTCATTTCTAGAATGTGAAGCATACACCTGTGTTTAAAGTAAGAGAAGCAAAGAGTTTCTGTAGGTGAAAAATATAAATATTTAGTTTGACTTCCTTTCTTATAAATGTTGCCTTTTGGAGTTTCTGACTTTTAGTTGTGCTACAGAGCAATGTTTTTATTCGTGTGTCCTAGTTTTGTATGTATTGTTAAAATTCAGGAGGCAAATCCACATCTTTCTTTTAAGCTATTCCGCTGCTTGGCATTTGGTTAGCAATAATCTGCCCAGAAAAAGAAAAAAAAGACTGATAGTAAGCAAACATGGATGTAAACAAGAGTTCAAATTAATACAAATCAAAGCTTTGCAAAAAATAACGTCATACATTTTTAGCAATACAACAACAACAAAAAGGCAAAAGGGAACACTTTATTGGTCCCTATGTGGAATTGGGCTAACCGGCACCGAATGATATTAGAGTAAATAGAGTGAATAATTATTATATATATATATATTTTTAAATGGGCTATTTTGCATAATGAGCCATTTTGGTAATATTATTTTTTATTTTGATGCTTCTGAATCTGATCATAAACACACATGCTATTATTGTTACACATTAAAATGATTGTGTAACATTATTGTGAATTTCAGATTGTAATGCATGTAATTGTTGGGGACACTGCACACGTATTACTGTGTTGTGATCAGATGTCAGACAGAGCTGGAGTTGCACTCATTGGATTTCCTTGCAGCATTACATTCTCCACGTTTATGTTTCAGCAGGTGAGCCAGAAGGACAGAGCATCTAATTTAATATATCTTGGGAGTGCTCTCCGCACGGCTCACCCCAGGAAAATGAGTGACAGTGGATGGCCTGTTGTCTTTGTGCTGCGTGTGTGGCCGCGGGGCGGTGAGTTAATGCAGGAGATTGACTCTTAATTGCAGTGGGGAACGCTCATCTTTTCTCATTAATGAGACAGAGCCAGAGCCTGGAGATTTTCTCATCACACAAATACTCTCCTCCACCGGCCAGGTTAAGTGCTGTTTAGATTATTGGCTTCCTTGCATATGATTTTCCCGAGCACTGTGTCTCAGATTGTGAGCACAAGCAAAAGATGAGATGGGAGTGAAGCAGGGGTTAAGGGAACAGTTTGTGTGTGTTTTCTATTGAAGGGGGGGTGTCTCTGAAGTGAGGCAGTCACATGTGTGATACAAGTCCAGAAAAGGCAGGGCTCTATCCAAAGGGGCTGGTGAAACCTCTTCATAGAGCCTAACAAGGCAGATGAGAAGGCCATTTATGGGATCAAGTTTCATTTGCATTTTGTCCAGCCTCCAGATCAAAACACAATCTTAATTTGAGGGCTGCACCAATAGAAAGTGAGTGTTTCCTGATGGATACAGATGTTGCGGGTGAGGCATGAGCAGAGGTGGTAGAGGCGAGGACTGGAGCAGTGCTGCGGGTCCGTCTGTCTGTCTGTGAGTCTGTGAGTCTGGAGGTGGGGGTTAACCTCCGCCTAAAGAACGACCACCAGCTCCCCATGATGCATAACCGTGAGGGATTAGAGAGCACAAAGCAGCAGACTGTTTGGTGGAGCACTAAAATGTGCTCCTCTGGGGCTCATTGAAAAATGATTGCCGATTAAGTGTTTGAAGTCTGCCAAAGACGAGTGCGCGTTTTTAGTGGAGAAACGATGAAACTCTATCTTTCCTGCTTATGCAGGCAATTTTCCCTCCCTTTTTCCACTAACTGTACCATGATGTGTGTTCTCTTGTCGCGCCTGGAGTTGAGGTTGCCAAACTCATTTCACCTCTTGGACCCCAGCTTGACTGGAAGCCAGACAACCAAAAGTGATAAGAGTGAATTAAGCTGTTGCTCTCCAGCGGGAATGTTATTATACCGCCAGAGAGAGGCATTGGTTTCCTTACGAGAACAACAGGTGAGCGTGTAGAAAATAACTCAGTCTACTTAAATAGCAGGTAATACCGAGCCTATTGAGATAAAATTATGTTTATGTAAATAAAGAGAATAAGGCTCATAACCCAATTCACACATGATAAATTGGGTCATGTCCTAATACCCTATCTAGAGCTCCATAATGGACATCATTTCTAGGGGGTTAAGCAACAATTGGGGTTGCTAAAATGTTATTTTTTTCAAATGGTATTTTTCCAACATGATTTGCAGTTTTCTCTGGTGTTCACTTGGAGCTTAAAGCAGGAAAAGAATAATGAAGCATGGCTTTAGGTCTGCAGCGATGCCGGGGTCAGTCAGAGTCGCCCTGCAGAGGCATATGGAACCGGGTTTCCTTTGATTAATTGAACCCCCAAGAAGACTAATACTCCGAAGTGAACTGGAGGAAATAATTTGTGCGAGAGACAATGTCGAGGGTGATGACAAACACAGCTTAGCGTTTCCCTGGTTGCACCTCAATTCCCCGCGATGTCAGCTTTGAAACTGCGGCACCCCTCAATATATTATCATGTTACACTCATTTGTTTTCATTATTGCATCAAAGAGGATCTGGTCATGCAGCGGCCATTTTCTGCTGTACAGAGGCCTAGAGAACAAATGTGACTCTGGAGTCACTTCGAGGTTATACAAACAATGAGGAATCCGCAGTTTAATAAAGGGTTAGACTCACATTCTTATGTTACTACCTAAAGAGTGCCAGCCACTGGACTGAAGAGTGAAAAAAGTCCTCAGTGTTGCCTCATTTTGAACTTATATTTGATGATGTTTAAGTTAATTTATAGCTGCATTAAAATCCTATTATAAAAACGATGAAATGTAGCAACAAAATCAGACTTGAAAGCAGTGTTTCACCCGTTCTAGTGTTGGTAAACAAAGGCTGAGTTTTGTTTAAGAGCTGTAAAAGGAGCTGAGCGGGGTATGTTAAGTAGTCTCACAGAGAAGCTGGAGGGCGAGGGGTGAAGGGAGAAGCTGGCCCCAGCGGACAGGTGGAGGTAAGCTGAGAGCCATACCACCCAGGGGGAGGATGAACTTGAGACGTGTCCCTCACCGTCCTGTGAAGGTGGAGGTCAGCAGACAGCCACGCAGATCGGACGAGATGCCCCAGTCAGCAGGAAGGACCGGACCCTTCTTCCCTCAAATGAAATGAAGCCTCCAGCGGGCCAGGTCAGTCACAATTAGGACTCATAAAATATAATCAAAACCTCAAAAGCTGGGCTGCAATCCTCTGGTGGTCAGGACAGAACAGAGCACATCTTTGTCCCGTGGGAGCTTTTTCACTCATGCGTGAAACAGACACACCTTGTTCCAATGACTGAGATGTATCTCTCAATCAACTCGGGGAAAACAAACCGCTTTAAAGTTAGCGCCGTTGCTGACTCCTGCTCCAAAAAGCAAGAGTTTATTAACTTTTGGAAACTATGACTCACACACTTTTTAAATGTCACAACCCCCCGCATAGGAGCCTTTTCCACAACATATGGGGCTTTTATGCTAATCTTCCTAAGACATCAGAATATGGCGATAACTGTCTGTAAGCCCAGAGGTTGTTTGTTTTCCACCAGCATCTCTATCTAAGGCAGATGTATTGTTTGTTTTTTAAATCTGGTAATTAAGGCAGCTGCACATTTTATTTCTGTTGTCTGAGGCCTCGGGCCAGGATTAACAGCATTTAGCATTGTGGAGTGTACCCCGCCCCCCCTAAATAGGGTAGATAAAAAAAACATGGAAAGATGAGTTTGTGTCGTGGTAATATACACAGAAAGATGCTGTTTGGCATGTTTATGTAATTGTTCAAAAATGAGTCAGTCATTAATTGATCATTCACACACACTCGGGTATTTGGAACGTTAATAAAAGCAGGCTGACAGTTACAGCTGTGTGTAGAAATAGCTGCATGTACTATAATAAATTACAGCACAATCAATTTCACTGAAGTTTATCCAGCTCTCTGACAGATCAAATACATTGATGCGGAAATGACTTATAAGTAATATGTATGCTTCCTGCACTTCAAAGCTCACAGCTGACATAAATCACATATTCTTAAGTGAAATAATTATGGCTACACCTGCATTTGGGGATTGTGGTTTTGACACCAAAGTGACGCATGATGCCAAAAGGCATTTGGAATAGCCATTGCTTTTTGACACTCATTACCGCGGCATTACAAGAACACTTCAAGCACGAACATATTTCCCATTTCTGCAGTACAACTTGAACAAAGAGTTACATTATAGCCCAGGAATCCTTAGACGCTCACTAGGCCCTATTCGCCCTAGGCTGCACCCATGGGTGACATCTCAACTCCCTGGCTTATTACACCTGCCCGTCAAGCCTTGGCTCTCAACCTCTTGCTCAATAACAAACATGATTTGAGCTTTCACTGGGAATGACCCGCTGTGCAGACTTCCCGCGAGGAAGTTTTCTGTTAAAGACGGTGCTTTTGAAACTAGATGAAGGTGATAAGCCAGATTGAGCAGGTAATAAGTCATTTTAACTGACTCACTTACTCTGACGTGCTGATATCCATACTGATAATATCTGCTACAAATTATGGGCTATGAAAAGATCAACTTTACAGGTTCACTGATGTGACAGTTAGAGATTTTGCCTGGAGATTAGGACGCCTCAACTATGCCTCTGCCTCAACCCTGGATTACAGAAGGTCAGAATTTAAATATTGTTCAGCCAATGTTCCCTCGCAATAAAAACTATGTACTCAGAGTCATAGTACATTTAAAACTGAAAACACACTGTAGCTTTTGTTCCCCTCCTTTAAAACGTTTGAAAATGCAATCTTAAATGTTAAAAAAGCAAGAAAACTTAAAATAAATGAAAAAGACAATACATGGGTTTACTATTAATGGGGAGCTACCCAAATTAAAGGGGCCCTACTATGCTTATTTTCAGGCTCATATTTGTATTTTGTGCATCTACTCTGACATGTGTACATGCTTTAATGTTCAAAAAGCTCTTTATTTTTCTCATACTGTCCGTGCTCTTTTCACCCTCTGTCTGAAACCAGAGCCCAGTCTGCTCTGATTGGTTAGCTAGCTGGCTCTGTTATGATTGGTCAACTGCTTAGAGATATCCCGCGCCTTAGTATATCTTATACAATGTGTTTGAGCACTAATAAAAACGAGTGTAACGTAATGATGTCACTATATTGCGGAAGTAAAAGAGGCATTTCAGACAGGGGGACAGTGTGTGAGAGAGAAACTCCCTCTGGAGGGGATTTGGGGATTTTAGCCTTTGCAGACCAAAAACCTATATAACATTCCAAGACACTCATAACATAACACATAATAGGGCCCCTTTAATATGGGACTGTTCTGCACACAATAATACTATTATAATGAAATGTATCCCTACAAAATGTATAGATGGAACCTTTAAATGTAGTATTTCCAGAAAACCTGTATAAATGATCTTGGTTTAACAAAAAAGAAGCACAGTATTATAATGCAGGTAAAAATAATGCAGGCAACCACTGTGTGCAAAGGTACAGAGTGTTTCAGAGTGTATTCTTCCTCTTACATTCCTCCACCTTAGCTCCGTCATAAGCTATTTTCTGCTCTGCTGCAAATCCTAATTGATCGAGCTCAATCTTAGCTTTACATTACATGGGCAGATGACATCACTTGATACAGATATTTCGCGCCGCTCTCACAGGCTAATGTTGTTTTGTCAGCTTTATGGCAACACACTGTCTAGACAAAGTCATATGTACACAGAAATCAAGCGTATAAATGTTTAGACAATCATTATTTTAATTTAAAAATGTTAAGGTTGACTTGCCTTTGGTGGAAGGTGCCAGTCATTGTTGGATGGTGGCAGTGCGGGTGTTATGCTAAGGCCTCCAGTGCTTCGGTCTCTTTTAAACTCAAATGCGTCAGGAGTGAAGAGACAATAGTGTCATTTATTAGATAGCTGAAGATCCCACTCTGCTGTCAATCCCAACTTGACTCAAAGGTTATACTAAATGCAACTTTATTGTTTCACCTCTGAAGCAACGATGGGAGTAATTTCCTGTCTGTCATTTCTGACAGTTAGCGTTCTCATCTAATAATCCCTTTATAATCCTCCACCATTTAAACATGACATATTATTAAATGAAATGAAAACTAGGTATCTCCTAACTGTCAGTTTGTAGTATTTCTAAAATAGAGGTCAGGCCTGTCACGAGAAACAAAACATTTTGTTGGACCAGAAATATTGTGATAAATGATTATTGTCAATTTAAGAGCATTTTTATTCCACAGATGTAAAGGGCAATGAACTTTAAATTCTTAAAGATATTCAGACAATGGAATTGGAATGTGAACAAAAATATAAATATCATAAATAAATACAACTGATCAAATTAAACTACAAAACAAATAAATAAATGGACTCCTTGGCTCTGTTAACAGAAATATGCAATGTTTGAAATCATATTTGGAGAAAAAAAACCTACTCTTTATTCATGGTTGAAGACTATGAAAACCAACATGCATGTAAACAGAGTAGGCAATATTGAAGTCAGCATAAATGGTAGATGTTTTGTGTAAATATGGTACGATAAGACGATAATCGTTATGACAAGCCTAACAGTGGTTTGTGTGCTAGGTTTTTATAAATAATCATAAACCATAGAAGTACAAATATATCAACCTCTTTAATACTTTCCATATATTTTCATATAAGTTCAAATATTCTGAGAAGTTTTCCACTGTACCAGAACTTTGGTATTATTCTGCCATTTTGGTCAAATACGAAAGTTGTTTGACAGTAGCATTTTTCAGCTGTAATGTCTTAATGTGGAGTTTATTTTTGCTATGAAAACTCTCAGCACCCAGAGCACATTTTCTCCCTACATACCAAAGTCTTTCTTTTTAACAAGACAATTAAGACGCTTTCAAACATCAGTCACTGCAGGCTTTATTGGCATTCATTTCTTCAGGGTAGTACAGCAGCCTCCCAGAGGGCCTGCTAAATCAACCTTAAGACCTAAGACTAGCGCTTTAACCCCTTGACTACCTCTCTTCAACTCCTCCCCCTTTCAAAGCTTGTCCTTTAGACATTTACTGATAAACAACAGGTCAGCACCTGCGATGGCAGGTGATTTATCTGACCCTGAACAGCCATGACGAACGTGCAGTGGGGAGGGAGGCGGGCTGGAGGTTAAGGAGGGGAAGATCCTCACCAGAAAACCAGCTCCACAGCCCCGGAGGCCTGGAAGTCAACACCCCCACTGTAAAGCACTTACTGCTCACTTCGTTCTGCTTCTCATCTGACTGTTTTCTTTATTTCCCCACTAAAAGACGGCAGAATCGTTCCCTTTTATCACCATGAGCTCATAAAAAGCCTGGAGGATAAAATGATAACTTGTGTTGGGGGTGGGGGGGGGGGGGGGGGTGAGGTGTGTCCCCAGTGTGTGACATCACTGATTCTGACCACATTGTCCGACGGACCTCCTCCCAAATAACTTCACCCAGCCTGCCAGGTAGCCTCACAGGGCCACCATGTCGCAGAGCAATGATAAAGGATTAAAGCATGTTTCCCCTGCATCTGTCTAATGGGTTGGTCTGATCAGACAAGGTACAGTGCAGGATGTTGTCCAAGGACCTAACTAGAGCAGAATTATTGAGTAACAGGAAATTAAAAAATTCCTGCGATGCCGATCCACCACTCAAAGCAATTCTTTCGCAATCTGTCCTGCCCCCTCTTTGAACTCCAGCCATTGGGTGTTCATTTTTGTTGTTGTCGCCACCAAAATATCTCCAAATAGAAGACAGAAAGAGGAGAAACATCATAGTACCTTTGCCTTTTACCCAGTATAGTTATTTTAAAATGCATCATAACATTACAATGCTTACTGGACTCACATTAACAGGATATCAGAGGGACAACATCAAACCTGAGCAAAAACACCAGAAGTTAATGAAAATGCGGGTATGTTTAATGATTGCATTTAGTACGATTCTAGGTTGTCTGGTTCATCCATTTACGGTGTTTACTTAGTCCCTCTGGCCAAATGCAGATAGCTCTCTAGCTGTTAATTCCCTGAATAATACACGGGATAAAGGCCTGAATGTTCCACTTTCAATTCTCCCCTGAATAATTACACTGAATTGTATTCAACATGTAGGCCTTTTAGATCCTTTTCCAGGAATTACAGGAAAAGGAACTCATATTTTACAAATCAGTCTTTAATCTTACCATTTGGGCAGTTTCCTTTTGAGTCAGGAAAGTAACCATGATGCCAAAGCCACATTTCTTCGTACTGCACCAATCACAGCAAACATGCATAGTTGGATGAAAATAAAATGCCCGGACTGTAACAGACATGTTCAATCAATCACATATTTCAATTCTTCTTTTTACATGAACACAGTCAGGCAGCTGGGAAATTATTACACCGTAAAATGTCCTCAGTTAGCTTTTATGTGGGTGTTAATATGAGTTATGTGAACACATTACACAACCACCTTTAAGTTAGAGCAGTCGATGTCTGTAAAACTGTAAGCAGGTGTGAATGAAAACCGAACAGGAGTATCAAACAGTGACCACAGGCCCGCGCCAGCCTTTTAGACTCAGTAACATTGACCTTAAACTTGCATGTAAAATATTAACAAAAGGAGGAAAATGTACAGGTGCATTACTTTAGACCTCAGAAACATGTGGGAACATTTAATGCAGCCCCACTAATGTGGCCTGGCTGGCTGCTCTCATTAGCAGGACGGCTGGAGCAGGAGGGCCAGGGCGCGGGGTGATGGAGAACATCCAGGCCTATTTGTTCAAGACTTCCGTGCACCTAAACGCTAGATGAGGACTTTGTGATTTCACTTCCTTCTTCAACAGAGCCACTCCTCCAGGAGGCAGTGCAGCTGGGATCACACACATCAGTCCTCTGTTACCTCATGTTAACCCCAAACAGATCAGGGTCATGAAGTGTGCAAGTAGTTCATTTGTTTTAGCCATCTGAGCGCACCAGATGGGTGGGATTTACTCGACTGGAACAGTCCAGACAGCATCAGTGTTTTATTCCCAGTTCTTTCCTGTAATAGTCAAAGCAATTTGGTATTACATTGTTAATGTTTCATTTCTCGCCTCATCTGGCCTTAACACAATGCAAATGGCATCATAAAGGTCAGAAAATGAAACATTAACACTGGAATAGTCTAAAATGATGTGTGTGCTGCAGTAAATCTTTAAGTTTGTAGGCTTCAGCACCACAACTGAGAAAGTATTGGGAGTGTTGGTTCCTCCTATTTGGTAATTGTATGGTTCTCTGCGGTGTACAGATTTGGAAACAAGAGAATCCACTCTCGATGAAAATGTTCTTTAATGCAGTTCTTTAACATTTCACATCACTTGCCTTTAATGACAGAAAAGTAAAATAAGGAAATAATTTCTTCTAAAAACTACAGAAAAAGCATTAGTGTGAATAACTTTCAAGCTGTACAAGTGTTGGACCCCCCTCCCATTAAACACAACAGGGATAGACCAAAATATTTGTTTGCAAACATTTTAGATAACGGTCATGTATTTACACATTATTATGACAAATGATTAGGTATTATGAGTAACATGAGCATTCTTGTGGGGCTTTATTTCTGCCACATTATGAATTTGATATTTCCCCATCTCAGTTCTGTTTTTGTCTCTCCTAACTCCTAGCTGTCTGACCACTGTTTTCCATGGGGCAGGTAAAAGCTTAACTGGCTTTTTACATCTGGATTTATCGCTGATGAGTGCAATGAGACTCTATCAAAAGAGAGAAGTCGGGGGCGCAAAACCAAAACAATGAGATAAGTCTCTAAAATGTTCCTTGAGCTGAGAGAAACCACAGAGACACGTCCACTATGAGACACATTATACGTAGAATTTTAAACCATTGTGTATTCAAAATTCAAAGAAAGTCAAAATATGTATGCATGCCTCTTTAAGCAAGTTTTTTGCATTTGTTCTAATGTTATTTCAGTCCCTTTCAGGGAAGCAGAAAGTTATTTGCTAACAAGTCAAACTGTCCAACTATCCGTGCCTCATACAAAGCATAGCTGTGTTTAGTGCTGTCATGTACATTACATCAACCTGAACCTAATTCTGTTCCATCCAAACAATCATTTGGATTAATTGTCAAAGAAAATCTTCCGTACACAAACACGACAGTGAACTCGTGCTCTAAAAGCTTGTTGTGTGTGTGTGCATGTATTACGGGTTATTTTTCTCTCTGTCACAATTGTGAGTACTTGAGTGGAGCGTGAGTTGTGTTTGAAAGGTGGTAAACCTGCTGAGGCTCTTTAATTTCCCCCCTCTCCACCGGCATGAGGGATGGTTCAAAGGGTGACTCTCTGACAGGGATGTGATCGCTCCTCCGTCCTTTATCTGCCTCCCCACATTAGCACGTAAATGAGGCTGCACTTTGGGTTTTGGGAGCTGAAGCGTGCTCAGTGTAAACAGGAGTTGTACTGTTATCGTTATTGGACAGATTTTTGACATCCTAACACCTCCGTTTCATTAACATTCAAAAGGGCTGGGATTTTGACACAGCCTCTGTTTATACAGATTTCTGAATACTTTGCATTGGGGATTGTATACAGAATACTGTATACATAGTATCTCCACTGTTGAGTGGAGTTATACACTTCCATATTGGCAACCCAAGCATTGTGTTTACAGATTATTGTCCCGCTAATGCTGTATGTTTAAAATGTTTCTTTCCTATATCATGGCTTTAAAGGCTAAAGTCAAAGCCTAAAATTGATATGTAAGAAATTATTCCCAGAAAACCGAGCTTTAAGTGCAAGTTGGATCCAACATTGTACGTGTAATTAGCTACTGTGCCATATTTCAATGCGGCTTGCATATCGGTGTTGATGTGTATGCTGGAGTGTGTTCTCAGGCCTACAGTGGGGTGACTGCAGGGTCCTGAAACTCCATTGTGATTTGAGCAGAGCTTATCGCATGGGAGAGAACTGGCAGCCTCTTAAAAGGTATTATATGTGCTCTCGTTCTCCTTCCCTCTGTCTGACAGGAGCCCTTGGGATGAAAGGGAAAAGCAGTGGAAAAAGAGACATCGGTTCCCGACATGGGGAAGTCTTTGTTTCTATTCTCTCCATCCCAAGTCTCTCCAGGAATCCTAATTTCCACCATTCACCTACCTATCGGCAGATAAAAGCTGGTTGAAGGGGGGGATTTCCTCAATTGAGACAGCTTGTAACCAGTCTGCATAAGGGGGGAGCCACACAAAGCTCTGGAGTGAGAGGAGGTTGGAGCACGGATTTCAAATCGCTTTGAATTGGAACACACTGGTGAGCGAGTTGTTCTAAAGGACATTTTCACAGAGGCAGATCTGAGACCTGGCTGGGAATGTCTGAGCCAAGAGTTTGGATAAGAACAGTGACACACGACATTAGATCTCCACGAATCCTGCATATTCCCAAGAAATGAAAGCGAAGATGTTGACATCGCTTGTGAGAGACCGAGCACGATCCGGACATGTTTCTCATTATGTTGATTTCTTCTAACCACTCTTATTAGGGTTGTTTTCTTTTTTGAAAGGGGGGATGGTGCTTAGATGGTGATGTCCAAGTTCAGGGCATGCCAGGCCTGGTAGCTGACGTCCTTATTGCGGCTGCTTGGCATTAGAATGAGGGAGGGGGAAGTCTATGCCAGTCTCTAGGGTGTGGGAGGTGTTAACTTCTAATGGCTTTCTTTGCCACAGCCCTGACATCTGCAGGGCTCCCAGCAAAGAGAGTGAGGCCTTTTTGAAAAATTAATGGAGCTGAATGCATCTCACAGCAAGGAGAGGGCTGGATTAATCAGCACATTAAGGGCTAGCTCCGGATTGGAAATAATTATTGGAGCTGACAAGGTGCAGAGGTGCCTGTGCCAGCTCCTTTCAGGAATGCATTTTAAAAAGCAGTTTAAAAAGCCTTCAGATGTTGGCATTATCTTGCGTGACCAAATTAGGAGCAAATGAGAAAAGTTTATCTGGCATTTTGGAGTATTGAAAGAGCTTAGGCTTTATAAATTATACAGTGTGTGTGTGTGTGTGTGTGTGTGTGTGTGTGTGTGTGTGTGTGTGTGTGTGTGTGTGTGTGTGTGTGTGTGTGTGTGTGTGTGTGTGTGTGTGTGTGTGTGTGTGTGTGTGTGTGTGTGAATATGTGTGCGAAAGGGGTGCATATGTGGTTTCCCTAAGTGTGGGAGGGGGCGGGGATGCCGGCAATGAGAATTATGGGCAAATCCTTTTTCACAAAAAAACACCATAGGTTTCAGATTAAAAGTGGGTGGTTTGTTTTTTCTAGAGGGACGGCACAAAACTTTAAGGGGGATTAATTGAAATGGGTGCTTGAAACTATCACACCGTTTGTGCAAATGAAAAGTGGATGTCTTAACACCCTGAAAGAGCCCGACGGTAAACTGATTACTGTTGACCACCCATGAAAAGCATGAAGAAGGGGGGGGAGAGGAATGATTTAATAAGTGGCATGTTTTTCTCCCTTTCAGAAATAATCCTCTGTAATTTTTCTCGGGAAGTGATTGGGCATGCGTTACATTCATCATTAATATTCTCTACATCTCAGACATCATCTGCCAGATAATAACCGCTTCCATCGGAACGGAATCAAGGTGATGCAAGCCAAGTCAAAGATAAGACACATTCCTGTCAAAATATTAACTATTGCCATTTGTATAATTGATTTATATATGTGCAAAATAAAGTGGGAGATATTCATTTAAAAGAGGCCCTATTGGGCTTTTTGGGGTTCTCCCTTTCCTGAAGTGTGTTATATATGTTTGTGTAGAGGCACAAAATACAAATATGAAACCTTTAAATAACAATAATAGGGCCCCTTTAAAGAGACTATTGTAATAATTACCTGCCATTTGTACTGTATACTAAAATAAGTTCAGTCTTTACTGTCAAACTTGTGCAGGATTTTCTTAGGTTGGAAGAAAAACATTTTTATTGGGAAACTTAATATAAGTATTGCAAGTGAGCTAATACAAAACATTGCTTTATGGTCTGGAATTGTTCAATGCTCCAGTGAAGCGAATGGCATTTAGCTATGTAGCTACACCTTGTGATTCCTACATATTAGATACATGTTTCACTTTTAATACAATGTAATGAATGCTCCCTAATCTGATTCCATGGGCTATTCTGCATTAAAAAAATGGCCTCAGCCCTGAAAGCAAACAGAATATGACCAACTAAATTAACAGCAACAATGTTTACATCTTCATGGTGGTATGAAGACAACACCTTTGAAGAGAAGCTGTCCACAACATCAAAAGAAACTCTTGTTTGACTGACTGTTTGATCTTTGAAGCCCCTCGATCAGATATGTAACCTTGGATAGAGATCTCCATTATGGCTGTTATTCTCTTTTAACTACAGCGGCTCTCCAGGTAATGGCAATGCACTCAATAACAAATTGGAGGGGCTGAGTGGCAACAATCATCTTTACAATCTCTATTCCGCTACACAGAAAAAGCCACAGTATTCCGGCAGCAGTGTAAACTTTAACGCTGTGAATGAGCAATTACTTCAGCCATTATCGATGTGATCCTGTTGTCTCAAACCATGCGCTGTCCTCGGCCATGTAATTACACAAAGCATGACTAAAGTCAAACCCCAGAAGAAAAGGTGGATTTGCAAATGCAATCAGGTTTGTGATATATCCAATTCAAGGGGTACACATTTGATTTAACTATTTCCAGGAGTGATGTATAGAAACAGATATTACTAAAAAGGCACATAAATTGAAAAAATAAATGGGAAAGAGATCATCTTAATTACCTTGAAATTAGACTCATATTCCACGGTGTAGATATCAGAAATTGACATAGGTTAGAGATTTATGTTATTTATCCACCAGTTGAGTTGTTGATTGCCATAGATTGCATATTACAGCTTGTTTTTTCATATGGCGTGTCAGTGAAATTGTGTTTGTTTCAAGATGTAGGAGATTATCCAACTAAAGGTGGTGGGGAAAAATGAAACTGAATGGCTTAAGATTGAAAACAAATTCAATTCCAGCATAAATGTGCGTGAGTGTGTGTTTGTCTCCTCTGCCCCGTAGCCTGTGGGTGTATTGCTAAAGCTTTTACATTCGTGAAATCCAGCAGGATATTTACCACCTGTAAATGCTTACATTCACATTAAACTCTAATTTCCCAGAAATCCATGTGTGTATGATTGTATTTCTGAAAACTCACCTCAGCTCCATCGCCTCGGGGCCAACACCGGGGCAGGGCTGCTGTACTCTGTAACTCTGTAACACTATAACTAAACTGCCTCGGACTCACTGCTTGTCTCTTTACCATGGTGCTTATTAAGGATTACAGTGGAAATGTTGAATCTACTTTTGTAACGAAAGATCATCCAGTTACATATGTATTAAGGTGTTTATTACGTCGGAAATAATTATAAAGTTAAATCCAATGGCTTCATTGTTCCAGAAATGAATTATGCCTTAAGGAAATGACAAACTTCACAAAAGTGGGCGTTTTGGAGGAAGACATGTGGAGCTAGTCATTACTGGCTGTCCCACATACCATTTCCCCCTGCGTCTACAGAGCAACCCATCTCTGCCCCGCGGCCACAGCCTGAGGCAGGGCATTCTGGGAGGTGTTTGAACACACCTATATCTCCTCTGTTCAAAAGCCGTTTAGATCCCAGGAATATTTATGGATCGCTTTTGATATCTTTGCATATACCGTTGTGTGGCACACACATGCAGTAGCACACACTCTTCTTTTACATCCACACTTAAAAGAGAAATCGATGGATTCATTGTGTGTAATGGATCAAAGAGCTATGAGCTGTGTCTGTAAGAGAAAAGGCTGTTCTTGGAAACATTTGCCGTTTCGCTGTGATGATCTTTGTCTTGTCGTTGCGTGAACAGAACAAATCGATCCTAGTCTCCATGTTCACACACATCACCTGCTGAGTGGTTAGACACCATCCACAGACAGGTGACATCCCAGAATAAGTGAATTATGTGTAACAGACAAAAAAAAATGAAAATTGCAGATATTTTCTACAATTATATGAATATACTATATTGTAAGTGAAGACAATAGTTTAACCATTCACATCCTAGTTTCCTTAGTTAAGGCTAAATGTGTATTGCACAATGTAGTGGATATGTAATCTGTGTTAAGGCTCGTTTGCTATAAGTCTTGCTTTCACTTTGCAAATCTGCCTGCAACCGGGTCTGAACTGCTGGGGAAATAAAGGCTTGGTTTATGCAACAAAGCCATAGAAGACATACTCACACTTTTCTAATAAAAGTAGCCAGACCTAGCTACCAAAGTCACAACAATGCATACTTGCATATTGGTGACATCATGGCACATTCATTACAATAGTGTGTTGTAGACAAAAACGGACTGCGATCCAGATGCCGTTGGAACCATGGCACCCCAACAAATATCTCTTCCTGCTTCTACAACACCCTGCAACTCACACACAAAACGATCTGATAAACAGCGCTACAGGTAAAAGGAAAAATATGTATATTTGATTTTGGGGGGAACTGTCTCTTTAAGAAATTCACCACACATCATCAGTGGAAAACCATGAGACAAAAACAGTGTGTCTCACAATAGCCTGCAATTAAACTTTCTTAAAGCTACCAAAGGAGATTTCATGAAGGTCAAAGGTCCTAGACTGGCACCATGGGTGCTGAGGGGCTGCTGATGGTACAGTATGATGGTGGAGCAGAGCTGTGATAAAGGGCAGCTGCCGGCAATTTAATGAGGGAGCAGGGGATGTGACCCCCCACCGCAACTCATCGCCACTTAATGGCACCACTAATCCCTACAGAGACGGTGCTGTACACACAATTGGTCTGCCCTCCATGTGGCGAAATACCCCAGCAACACTTTCTCACACCCAGCATCACCAGTTAGCTGTTCACAATGAAACGGTGCCTCTCTCAAAAACCTTGACAAAGGAAATGATGAGCTGGCTCTTACAGGTGATTCAGTCTGGAATGTTGTTTCTTGCTAGGATCACTACTTCCTCCAGTTTATAACTAAAGACATTGCAAGCAGGTGTGAAGGACTAGAGGGTGTAAAGATGTGCCCATTATTTTTCACTGCAAAACTCTTGGTGTATGACTGCTGTGGCCACATGCTGCTAAACTGCAGGTCAATAAGCATTCATACTTCCATGGCTTTAGTGTTAAGGGTTCAGACGGATCCATCTCTAACCTTTGGTCGTGTTCAGGGGCTCTTGACGTTCTTTAAAGCAAGCTTAATTGGCCCAGAGCGTGAAATGCGATCTATGAGATGCTGCTTCACTTGCTTTTCACAACACTATGCCATTATAAGGTGGATAGTCCCTGACCTGTTAGCTTTGCAGGAATTCTGTCCTACATTCACTCTCGCATCTATTCAACAAGCGCCTGAGGCCGCTGCTAGCACCTGCGATGAGCATATACAAGCCTCCTTTAGTTCACTTCTCAAACACAATGATCTTGCTTTGTTTATATATGGCACGAGCAATTCTCCTGTCTATATTTGAACAGAGTCTCATTAGAATAGCAGAGAAAAAAAACTAGAATTTCTGGTACTGCTCACGGCACAGGCACACACACCCTCGAGTTGTTCTTCCATGCAGTTACAAAGCACAGACGGACATATGGAAATTGATTTGCAAGTGAAATTCGACGGCATGACAATCCAGACTACAGTCCACAAAATATTCCACATATGAGTTTGGTGGTGTCAAGGAGAGGGAGCACTTTGCGGTGTCACAGATCCTAAAAGCTAATGCGTCTAGCAGAAATGTCAAAACTCACAGGCATGCTTCACTTGTGAAACATCTCAACATGTTAGCATGAGTGCACGTTAACGCTACCCGTTTCAAATCTACGCATGCAGAATGCAATCAGGTTCATTCCCAGCTGGGAGCTCGCATTGTTTTCAGGAAGAGGCGTACTTATTCCCCCTTGTCTGGATAGTAATGTACAGATTTGCTGTCTCGCAGAATACACTCATTCTTTGAGTTGATGCTTGAGTCTCACAGGGACTCTGGGGCAACGGAAACTACATCTTCATGATTCTTTGTTGCACCATATGTTTTGGTTTATGAGCACCTACCTCTCCCTGGGAATTCACCCCGTCATGTCGGGACACAGAGGGCATTTTCCTCCTAGTTCAGAGAATATGCCCGTACATGTAGTGCTGCCCACCTGCCCAACACACACACTCACAAGCTCTCCGTCAAACACACACTCTCACAAACACTATCCCTCCCTCGGCCTCAGATCCAGATGTGCTGCGCTCCCGGCGAAGTCTGAGCTGCCAGCTGAGGGGAGAGCATTACCCTGGCAAAGAGTAAAGAAGGCCAGATGAAACCGACAGGGGGGGGGGAGGATTAATGCTCTCCTCCCCTCTTTATTGGGAGGCTGCATTTGCAAACACTCACCAGAGTCCGACCCTTAATGCATTTAGAAACTTCCTAGTTTCTGTCTTAAATAACTACACCACCAAAATGTGTCTTGCACATTTCCGCAGAAATGATTGTTTCTAACTTTGAAATGGTTATTGATACAGACAGCGTGTTCATCCTCATTTCAAAGCTTGTGACATTCTGCGTGAAAGTGAGTCATTCTTCCTGATATCATAGTTTACGGAGAGACAGAACTGACTTCTCTGGATCTCAGTGTTTTATGGTGCAAGGAGCTTGAATCACCCTGGCTCTTTAAGTTCAACCAAAGCTCTTGATGGCAGAGATGAATCTCACAGTGCATGAGAGGAAGACGCAGGGCCAACGGGTGCAAACCTCTCGGGGTGGTTCTTCATATTTCCCTCCAAGAGGATTACGGGGGATTTCGTACACAGACACCTCTCGAAACCAAAAAGGGGCCACGGTGAATCACAAATGGAGTGATGGAGAAATACATTTGCTTAGTTTTTGAGTCTGGTCTGTTGCATTCATTCTGTAGTGATAATTAAACAGTTAAAGGATGGAGTGTGCAGACCTCAATACGACCTCGTTAACAGCTGCTTTACAGACTGACACAAATATGCAATATATTTGCATTTGGAAAAGATTTAGTGGTAAAAAGACAAATCAATGTAATGGTTATCCCTTGGCTCTGAGTGCATATGGTGAGCCACCAGTGAAAAGAGAAATGGAGTGAAGCCCCCTGCTATTGCCCCCATCACCCCTTGACAAATGGAGCAGCGGTAGAAAGGCCTCTTTGAGTGAGTTGTAACTTTCGGCAGCCCCTCGCAGGTGTGGGTGATCTTTCATCCTCCCTGCCCTCCTCCTCCTCCGCCTCTGCGTCCTATCTCTGGCCTCCATCAAAAGTGAACGTGCTGCCCCAGGTTCAGATTAACTCCACTCTGACAGACCAAAGCCCCCCCCCCCCTCCTCCTGCCCCTTTCCACCTCAACTCACACATCTCCTACAACAGGGGAAATTAGGGCTAGTTTAGCAGATCTTACAGGACCACTAAACACCGCCCCAGATCGCTCACTGATTGCCTGGCTCAATCCATTGTGTCCCCCCCAGCACCACCACCTCCTCCTCCACTCCCCTATGCTTATCTTTGCCTTTGGCCAAAAGCAGCTTCTACTCACCTCCCCTTACTCACTCACTAAGCGACACACATACAATCCTGCCTCCAGAGAAAATATGTAACTAACTTATTGTGTCAGTCTCTCAGCAGAGTCAATAGATAATATCAGTCCAGACTGATTCCATGTCACAATGTTTGCTTTGTGGTTTAGCAGAAAAACACACTCAAAAGTTAATGATTCTTTAATTGTGGATTAAAACGGATGGTTTGCTGTTTTGATGTCAAAGCTTTTTCATAGGTTCATTTTTCCAGGGTTATCCCAGAGTTGCTGCAGTGGTCACATATTTACCTGAAAAAATTGGTTACCAACACTCGGTGACAAACAGTGGAAATACACAGAGCTGTGGTTATTGCTGAAGGAAAACCGCTCCCATTCTCAAACTAAATATCATGATGATCATTTAAAGACTTTAAGTATTACTCTTGCAGCAATTATGGATGATCAACCTTTGTGGCAATTGGGTGAGACCCATCATTTGTCTCTGTTGTCAGTTTCCTGTTTTCCTGAGCAACTCCCTTGACCTGGCTTACTGGCCCTCCTGCCCTGAAGAGCACTTTCCCTTTCCTCATTCTGCACTGGGCCGGCAGGGAGGGAGGGAGGGGTGGAGATGAGAGAGAGGTGGGGGGGGGGGCTGACTTAATCTGACCCATTGCTCAGGTCAGTGAGCTGCTTACCGGGTCTATCCAAACATAGGGGCTTGTTTTGCTAAAGCTGTGGAAAGAAGAAGTACCCTCTTAAATCAATGCTTTACTCAGAGCTGTGCACATGCAAGGTTGTTATGCGTGAAACCACAGGAGGCAGAGCTGGCACACAACCAGCTGCCTGCTCCTCTCCTTCGTACTCCCCTCACCATGAAAGAGAAGAGAGCTGCCCTTCGCACACGGCCAACAAACTTCTTCAACACCACAAGCTGTAGTGCTGCATTTTGAAAGTCTGTGCAACAATTTTCCTCCAATTGCCACGGTGCACTCAAACGCAACAGCATTTTCATTTAGGCCTTCCACAGCGTGTGCTCTTCCTATGACAAAAGGGAATTGGACTCCAAAATGCATCCAGCTGTGTGTACTTATCTTTTTCTCTTGACATATTTCCCCCAAAACGTCCAGCCCTGATCTAATCGTGACGCTGCAGAGAGCAGGCTGTCCACATGTATGTTTGTTGTGCACAGACTAGAGCCGTTTTACACAAGTATCATATGATCTCAAGAGGAATGTAGAAATCAGCCAGATGTATTGTTCCTGTTTGACTGAGTGTTTCCAAAGGCAAAGAGAGAAATGTTTCTTCTAGCTTGAGGAGGCATTTAAGGCATCTTTGAAGTAGCTGTAAGACTTTTCAGGGCACTAAACTGCCTTGCTACAGAGAACAGCACACTACAGAGGTGAATTGTCAATTAGATTGATTTTTTATGAGCGCCCAAAGGCACTTCTCTCAAACTGACTTGAGGTTTTTTGTTTTCAGCGAGGTGGGACTGACTGTGGACAGAGAGGAATTCACATTATCGTGTTTCTCTTGTGAGGTTATACCTTTAACACCTGTGCAAGGTATGTTCCTGGTGACTAAATAAGGCGCATTTAACTTGAACCCAGGTTATATGGGACTTTTAACAAACATGGCCACTGTTAAAAAGGCTGTTGTTGTGACTGTAAACAAAGCCTCTAATTCCCCATAATGGTTCTATGGGTCCAAAGCTCTGGGAGATGCAATGGCCAGTCTCAGTGGCTTAATTATCTTTCTAATTTGTATTAGCACTGGCTATCCTCTCAGGGATAATTATGTATCTTGTGTGTGAGCGAGCTTAATGAGGTTAACTTAAGTCTTTACATTGAATGAGGGTTCAGTCACCTTATAGAGGGAAAAAAGTCCCACCGCTGCTGATTGCCGTGTTTTTCTCCTACATAGATGATGAACAGGAAGCCTTGTAAATCCCAGTGGAGTGCAGAGGTACAGTGAACCTATTCTCAGTGGTAACACCGAGCAGAGGAGAGAAGTTAGTTATGGTTGAAGAAATGATTTTAATCGCAGTGCTGTACAATAGCTAAATCCTGCCCATGTTGACCTGTTCTGGAACAAAATCAAAGAATGTTGCTATCAGATCAATATAACGATGCTATCATTCACCACATTACCTCAACTGGTGACATTTTCAAGACATTTCAGCACTTCTGGCAGCTGAAAGTCTCTGTGCACTGAAGTGAATCATGTTTAGCAGTTATTGATAAGGCTGATAAGAGTTCTAGCTCGCCTCCTTGATATCATCTGAATTCCCAAAGTCCTGTGATCATGTGCCGTTTCCCTCTCAGTACATGCATGCACGCCACCAGCACAAAAGACTACATATTTTCTCTTATGACTGAGTGTAATCCACAGCTAAAGAGCCCTCATTTATTTGTTGCACCCCTCCCATTTCTGCTTGCTCAATACTTAGCTGTTTTTACTGCAGGTTAGGCAGGGAAACCATCTTATCTGTGACTGGAGGGAGTTATTAGTGAGAAAAAGATAATTGCTATTCATAGGCCACTGGGGGCTGATTTACAACCACTAATATTTAGGATTCCTTGAGCCGTTCTTCGGCTTTTTTATCTCCAGCCCCGCCTGCAGCGAGGAGGGGAGAGAGGTCAGGTTGGACGATGAGGGATGGGCCGGGCAAAGCCTACACTAGCAATTTGGCTGAAGACTAATGTGTGAGGAAGTAGCCAACATAAAAAGGCCTCATCCACGTAGGTCTGCCTGGAGCTGACAAACACCTGTTCTACTTAACCTGTAATGAGCCTGCAACTCAGATCTGTCTTGTGTCTGTGGGAGCAATGCTAAGAAAACAAGAAATGACAATAAAAGGGAAACATTACTGCAATCCCCCCCATGTTCTTTATTTTTCTTCCACTCCTTTTTTTCTAAACTGGTTTGTGAATTTACAGTGAACACATGACTTGTCCTCACAAAGGTCGTACCGTGGTTGTGTTGTTACCTGAAACACAGGTAGCATTTTTTTTTTTTTGTAGTATGGGAAGGGTTGGTTGCAGGCAAACAGGAAATGAAGAGTTTTGGGCCTGTCTGTCCACGCTGATCCTCCAGCTGACCGGGAGGCAGCAGGGGCTTCAGCGAAAGTACTCAGATGTGAGGTCACAGGTTCAAAGCCCAGGTGTTGTGCCTCGCAGCAGGACACTTCCCAGTCTAAACAGTGTAAATGATTTCAGAGAATGTAGAGGTTAACCAGAGATCAAAGAGCTCCACCTCTGAAGTGGCTCTTTCTACTGTATCTGTCAAAGACATCAGTTTGGAAACACGCCAATCTGCTGCTTTTTTTTTTGTGTGTGGTTAGTTAGCTTACCTACCTTAGGGGTGATAATGTTCTGTATCTTAGGCCATCTGTAAACAGGTATTTAGTCAAATATGTGTTGTTTACGTCCAATCTGCCGACATAGGCGTGGGTCTGTGTTGCTAATGTTGCAGTGATTGCCTAGTCCATTCTGGTAATGGAACATGCAAAAAGCCCTTTAACAAGGACAACACTATTTTGGCCACATCAACGGCGCACACGTTTACAAGCCAAACAAATTCCTTGTCAACAATGAACATTTAAGAATGAATGAAAATCATCCTGGATGGATTAAATAAACCCAAAGAAACATGTATTTACCTTAAACGTTCTGCGGACAAAAGGTTGTAACACATTGAAAAATATAAGTTTTTGAAAATACATGTGTAGCTGTGGACTAGGCCTTAGTGTCTGATCACTCTAGATGTAAATGTTCATGCGCATCGCCGATTGAAGTACAGCTCAATACTGTTCTACCATGTCTTAGTGAACACATGTAATCCTAGATAGCTTTAGATAAGAGTTAAACAATTACCAAATTGAATTTTTCAATTTGTTGTCCAAATGAAAAGAGCATATCAGTGGATGTAAACTGTGATTTTACAGCAGACTCAAAAAAAGCCCGCTGCTGGAGAATCCCAAGAACACGCAGCTACTTCCTTTTGATTCCCATTTCATTGATTTAATTTCTCATCCTTAAGAGATGTCACTTTGTCTGAAAATGTATTCATCCTGCATGTGCGACTCTTAATAACGCTAATCTTTTTGCCAGAGCAGAAATCTCATAGAGGGATAATCTGAGATAAATATAGTTAATTGAGGCCAGGTGAACTTTCTTTATCAGCAGCACAGTCAACCAATCTGAAGTAAATGTGATAATTAGAACGGAGATGTCTTCACCGAGAACAGAGCGTGGTCCTGTCCCGCAGCCATTTCCCACAAATGATATCTGATTTCAGAACACATCAGAAACACAGCGCAAATTAACGGGCTAACATATACAGTAATGTTTCCTATAGACATATGTAAACATAAGCTAGAAATAAATCCTCTACGGATCTACTTGCATGTGTTTCTGATCTTTAATGACACCTAATTACCATACATGTTATAATATAGCTAGAGCATTAACAACAATATGTTCCCTCTGAAAGGAAACAGAGCCTTCCTCTTTCGTTTCCTAGTGAGGTATGAAAGGATGCTCTCATGCAGCCTGACCACCATTAACACCCCTGAGAGACCACGTCCTAATTACTCATTCAGCCTGACAGAATCTCCTTAATTACAAACTTCATTAGCCTGCAGGACTTTGTTTTTCTCCAGGAAAGGATGGAGCAGGGGACGGCTCGGGCCAAGGTGCAGAGGAGGCGAGGGTAGGGGCTTTAGCACCTTATTCCTCCATGCATTTATTTTTCTTTTTTCTTTCAAAGGAGATGTTAAGACCTCAGTCAGAGATCTAATTAGATTCATGGCGAGAATCAGACACCTTTTAACTAGCCTCTGGAGTCCCCCTAAAAGGACAGCGAGATCCAGGGTAAGAGAGGGACAGAGAATTAAATGGACCTACTACTGCCTTTCATGTGTGAAGTGCTCTGATTTGCCATGTCCTCACCTCCAAATACAAAATAACCTGCAGCACTTACACACTCTGCTACCATTATACCTCGCTTATAAACACATAGGACTGCCCGCGGGGGAGGGGAGGACAAAAGCTACAGCCAGAGCCATGTGCCGTGGCTCTGGCTCTTGCAGTAATTGGACATGAAAAGACAGATATTACCATTACCTCGGCGTCCATACATGCTACACTCTGCGTTGCACCTGTTTCTTCTCACTGATGTTTTATATTCCTGGATCTTTAATCTGAGAAAGTGATGCAGATCATCACACATTATCAAAGTCACCTGCCAGTCATTTCTGTGTGTTACATGCATTTAGAGTTCACACTGCATCCAATTATATGGTAGACAGCACTTTAGCCAGTGAGCATTACCACCAGTTAGAGTCAGGTGTGGCCCAGAACACATCTCAATTGCTGCTAATACATAATGGAGTGCTGCACAAGCGGTGATGTTGGAGAGTTCCCAACCATCGGTCCGACTTCAAAGTCCCCTGGTGTACGAGGAGTGCTGCTGCTGCTGCTGCTGCTGCTGCTGGAGGAGTAATTATTTCACCTTAAGCTTACATAAACCCTCCGCAAGAAGTTATGCTTGTTATTAATTAGAAGGCGGCTCTCGGAAACTGCTCTTGAGATGGTTAGACAACGTTAGCATCCCTCTCCTTCAATGGCTAAGCTCTGCAGTGTGGAGGAAGAACATTATGAGTGAATGATTAGCAAGTATAATTTGGGTTAGTTTCTCTGTGGAGGTGTTAAGGTGTTCACTGGCCCATAATAGATGTCACAACCTGAATTACTACTACCAATAATTTACACCGCCTTTCAAGCAATGCTCCAGCTCTCTGAGCAGCCATGTTGCAACCCTGTGTTTACGCTCAGGACAAATAACCCAACGATTTTGCTTCCCTTTCTACATGGCTGTTTAGGTGTCAGACACATCAGCACACTGTAGCACATTTTGAACACATGGATGCACTTTTTTATGACAGGAAATTCAAGAACAAGCGAAGAAGCAACACACTTTGTCTCTTTTTCCAATATCATGTTCTGAATATCACTTCCATGCTCTCCTGGAGCCTTCAGTTCTCAGGCTAATGAGACAAAACCACTTTTTGAGAGGTGTTTGTGTGTGTCCCTACAACCCAGGACATCCAATTCCCCTGAAACAAACCCACAGAGCATTTTGTCGAGCAGCATTTTTACACTATCAAGAACGGAGAATGCAGAGAAACCCACTGCCTGCCCACAAATGTGTATGCACAAACACAAGAGATGCCCACGCAGCTCCCACAAAAATATTGTTTGTGAATATTAGTCATGTTTAAACCAACTTCCAGCGCCTGTTTATGACATCCCCGACCAGAGAATTGGCACTGTTTGCATCGATGCCACAAATAACTTCAGTGTATTTTGAAAAGCTAATAAGAGTTGGCACAAGAGCCGGGCATTTATAAAGACGCTGCATGAAGCAAGAAGAAGCTGAAACTTAATGTCATACCTCTGACTGTGTTATGAATGCTGTCTTTAGAACAGTTAAGGTGTTCTGATCAGTTTAACCTCTCATTCTCAGGTTCATGAGATGGTTCTTCATTCAAGTAAAAAAATAACAGCACTTTTTTTGTGAAAGTTCTTAATTATGTTTTTTAACAGCTAAATATATAGCCTTAAACATTTTTATTTTTTTTCTGAATTTTATAATGTTTTAGGAATTTGTTTACAGTTTGTTTTTGGTTGATTGTTGTCATTGTTCTGCATTCAGAAAAAAAGTGTTTAATGAGCAAAAGAGGCACCACAAAATGTGTGTCTATTCAATAGTTGTGTATTATTTTGTTTGTTGAATTTCTGCCTTTTTTAAATTTAATTTTGGAATCATCAATTAAGGAGCTTTGCAAACTAATTTAAGACATTACTGCTGCATTGGCCCATAATTGTCTCTATTATAAATATACAGTACAAATAAACATATATATATATGTAAGTCTTTTGCACGAGATAAATGTTGCTTTAAATGTGTCTAATTGTAATATGGAACACTGCACACTGATGTCGTAGTAATGTTAAGTTATACAAAACATTTGTATGATTATCACATTGCATTACTTACACCAAATTGCAAATTCATATGTAACCTATAACTTAAAAAAACAACGTACGCTAATGCTATAAAAATGAATAGTATTTCCTAGTGAGGGGTTTATTTAAGTTTTACGTTTCACTTAGTCAACACCCGTCTATTATAAAGCACTTCATGAGAAATCCATAGTTCTAATATTACATTTTAAATATGTGTGATAGGCTCAGTTGACTCGTGTTGAAAGCGATGCACCATCCTCTCTCCAAGGCGCTGTCCAAGAAGTCCACCACCAGTATTCTGCCTCAGTTTCCAGACACTGAGCACTCAACTACCGTCAGACCCAGCCAACAGAAACTTGATATTTCATGTTTTTTGGGGGTAGCTTTTTCTCCCTCCCAGCTACCAAGAGGGGGAGACACAGCGAAGTTCAGAGGGTGAAAGCAGGGACAGAGGAACAGGTGCCCACAGTTTCACCTGTCTGGTCAGTAACACACACACACACACACACACACACACACACACACACACACACACACACACACACACACACACACACACACACACAACACACACAAACACACACACACACACACACACACACACACACACACACACACAGCTATATTATATTTCAGCTGTAATTGCAGCCACATTTGCAGCACTTTCTCAGATATGAAACAGCAGTCTACTTTTGGATGTGAGCTGATTTCATTGGACGTGATCATATCCTGACCAAAAACCATGGACAGAAGAACAATCATGAAACAATTCAGCTCCAACAAGCCCTTCACCTCCACCCTATTTAGCCTGCAGCAGGTACAAAAAGGAGCTTCTCAAGTCTGCGGTATTATTTTCCAAAGTACCTGCTGGTTGTGCCATGCTATCAGTGCTGATGATGTGGGAGGGGACTCGCAGGTCAAGAGACACAAAATAGCTCAGCAAGCACATGTGATATATTTAGTGAGGCCATTGTTTGTTTTATTTAGGGAGTGAATTGAGGATTTTCCAAACTGCAGGGCCCCTGAGGTATTTTATCAGGTGTACAGTCCGCCATGTGTTACACATTAGGGCGCTGAGGGGAATGTTGCAGATACAACCTATAACATGTTTGGAGTTCGGACTTTCAGAGGACAGGGGGTCGACAATTGCTCTCTTCAGAGCTGGTGCAGGGAAACACTTATATGCAAATGAAACTGCATCACATTACAGCCCAAATTCCCCCTGTCATTAAAGAAAATAAACCTTATGAATCCACGGGCTAGCAGCAGGTCATAAGAATATTAATGCTATGGAAATAAATGTTTACTGTTGCAGCCAATGAAAGTAATAAAGAGGAAAAAACAGCTTATGAGACCTTAGACTTTACAAGGCTTCCCAAACTGAGGTGCTGTGGGAGTGAGGCCGAGAAGAAGCCTGACAGACGGAGAAAGAGGCGTCTGTGCAGGTGGAAACAGTTTACAGTTCAGAATCGCAGCTCAGTATGAATATTTCATAGTAAAAAGGCCATTTGTGACTTGTAGGTCTGCGACATCTCTTGGTCATGTGTTGTCTGTGGTGACCTCAGTGAACAGAGCAGAGCTGGGTCTGTCAGAGAGCTGGTAATGTGGCTCTAGGCTGCGTTCATCTATTAACAATTGCATTTAGGTGCCAGCCTCTTAGTGTGTGTCTGTAACCCTGCTCTGAATTCATTAATTGTGATGGAGGATAAAAAAGAGAAGGGAAATTTAGGAGGCTAAACTGGGTAGTGAAAGAAAAAATTAATAGCTATTCAAATGTACATATTATATAATTGACATATCACTGCCCAACACCATATTAAATGTATAATTTAAGCAAATTAAATCGAGTTTAGGCATTAACGATGAACGAATGATGTCATTGAACGCAGCAGGCCGGTTTATGCTGCGTTTTAAGATCACCCTGTGAGAAGTAAATTCAATATCATACCAATGAAAAAACAACATGTTACTAAAATGATTTTCCCGCGCTTATATCGATGCCAGTAAAAAAGCCCGTGGACTCAGTCCGAGTCAATAAGTGCTGACTGTGTTCCCGATGGCGAATTGGAAAATTGCTGCGCTCGGAAAACCTAATCATCCGAACACATCATGGCAGCAAACGCCCCTCCCTCGTTATTAATAATAAAGTCAGAAACTGAATCCTAGGCTCCAATGTTTAATTTATTATTATGTAAGCTATTTGAAGGGTGATTGTATTGTAATTGCTCATTAGTCTTGTATATTTATTGCTGCACCTTATGTCAAGGCCAAGGGAATTGTGTGGGCTTCATTCTCTCGTTTCAAGGATCAATTTCAGAAGCAATTTGTGAAACAGGACAGATCAAGTTAGTCCTGACGTCGCGTTGAGACAGCACGGCCTACAGGTGCCACCTCAGGAACGTTTTACCCGAAAGATGAAATAAATCTTACACATTATGTTGACAAACTAATCCATCCTTTCAAAAAGCCCTTCTCCTATCTTAGCTCGATCAATTATTGACTTTCAGCTCTAATACCAAGTCCTGTCTCGCGCCTATCGCCTCCCCGCGCCACTATCCACATTAGTGGTGTCAGCGGGCGTAATTATAGCTACTAATTGCAGATTAGAGGTTTTGGGTCAGTGGGGTCACTTGATAGGACCGACTACTCTTTTCAATGGCGGATAATCATTTCACGTTCAGCCTAAATGTTTCATGCGGCGGGGGCTCAGGTCCAAAATGCCCAGCCTGGCTCGGTGGTGAATATTTAAGGAATAATCCAGCAGTTCAGGAGCTGTGATGATGATTTATGGAGAGTTTGGCCCCTGGACGGAGCGGAGCAGCTTAAGTTTAGATAAGCGGGTCACCAAAGGTCCCCACAGCTGGCCCTTTACGCACAGCACGAGCGTCTGGAAGAGGGATCTGATATGTGAGGGCCCACTTCACGTCTTAACACACACTGTTTGAATTATGTCCGAACCGATTACATTCATCTGACCTTACTCTCAATTTGGCTAGATCTTAAGAGAATGGCGCTTTGAATTTTTTTAAACGCAATAAAATACATGTAATTATTAGCCAAGCTTTGTGGTTTGCAAATTATATGGTCAATGTATTTATTATTCGATCATTTTGGAATGTTTGGACCGAGAATAATCTATAGAAAAGTGCACTATAATTTCAAAAATTCTAAATTACAATGTTTTTATAATTTAAATAGTGTAATGGGTGCTTTTAGATTTTTTGCAATTTACAATTTAAAGCCAGTCGCTTTTTTCATTTGGCAAAATTTAGTTTTACATTTTTAAAACCATATCAGCAGAAAACACATATTTCCAATAGAATAACTGCTGCTACATTTACATTTTTGTGTAGATAATTCCAGGTTAAAAACAAACGCGTTTACATGAATCAAACTGTGCCAGCTCTAATGAGAAGCTGTCCTGTCTCCTGTGTGTCCATACAGGCGCACAGAGGGGGGGAGAGTGCGCCAAATTTGTTTGCGGCGGATCAAGGCTCACCGCCTCCACTGCACTTTCTTTATCTTAATTCCAACTTGAAAAGATATAATTATCTAGTTTGAACAGGACTGCTATCAAATCCTTCTTTAGAGGCAGGGTAGGGAAAAGCTCGAGTGGATTGTCAAGCTCTGAGCCGCTCGGTGTTGCCCGAGATAGGAGTAATGAAGTTGTGGAGTCCGGAGATACAAAGGGCATTAACCTCATTAGCATGAAACCTTTTCTTCTAACTATTGTGGGACCCTTTCAGTCCTCTAATCCCCCCTATTTCAAAGCTGGGTTTGTAATAAAGCTTTTAGGTTTTTTTTTCCAAAGCTAATGGTATTCTCTAAAGATTTTTATTGCTGTTATAATCTATGGGCCGATTAAGAATTCCCTATATGCCCCCCCTCCGAACCCCAAACAAAATCACAAAAACAGCCCATTTTAGTTTAGGAAACAATTAAACAAACCTCGCAGCAGACAACACTGGAGTTGATAAGATTTTCACAATAAAGAAAAAAAAAATCATAATCCAATGTAAATGTGTCTGATTTTTTTTAACGGTGCATTGTTTCCTGGGTTTTTTGTGTGTAAACAGAAAATAATTTCCTGATGTAAATATATATATATTTTTTGTTAAATAAATCCTGTTATTTTCCCTTTCAGTCCAAAAACACTAGCAGCTTGCAGCAGGATGGAGCATACAGGACAAGATTTTAAACAAAGATCCCATTTTGCGGCACATTGCAACCTTCCTTATCGCGTCGTGAGGGGTAGTCAGATTGTACTAAAATATGTCTAACCAAGGCCCCTTGGATCCGTGGATTAAGAGATTAAAGTGGACCACTGGGCAATGCATCCCCTTTCCCCCTCATATTACCCGCATGATAATTGCCCAAACTGATTTGCACTTTCACAAAAGCTTGTGGGGACTCTTTGTAGCTGCAGCGGAGCAGCCCACAAAAAGAAATCAGACTGAGAAACAAACGCAGAGCATTAAAGGCTGCAGCATTTAGTTTAAAAACCTCACTGTACACTAAATCCGAAACGATTCCGTTTGATGCCACAAAATAAAATAAAGATAATTGCCCTTAAAGCGCCAGAGGCCATATTTCAGCTATAATCAAAAGTCTTTACTTTTACTGCGCGCAACATATTGATAAAACTTTATTGACAAAATATTGACAATTACATACTTCTTGGAAGTATACTTTGTGTTAAAATTGTAGCAAACTTAACACAAACACAAACATTATTTACATTCTGTAAAAGAGGGTTTAACAGAAACATTAACTTTTAGCATTTCTGTACATGGAATACGCTCAGTGCTTGTTTTTTTAACTCTCAATTCTTGCATTTAGTCCTTCGTGGCAACTTTTCACTGGAGGGACGTCCTGACAGAAAGCTGTGTGGGGCCACAGCGACACATTGGTAAAGCTTTAGGTTAAAGGAAAGCCCTGACACCTTCCATTTAAGTACTTTATCTGTAGTCTGATTCACTCTATTAAAAGTATTTTTTGTTTTAAATCGAAATTCAAATGTTTTGTTCTATTTTCTTTTTTCAAAAAAACACTATAACGCAGCACCGCTACTTCATATGTTTTCACAATCACTTTTACACGAGAATCATTAATTAAAGACTGCACACTTTGTAAAAAGGAAGAAGCACGACATCTCTGTTTGAAAATAGAGTTAAAAACAATATTGATTTTTTTTTTCTTGGTTTGAGAAAAAACGTGTCAAATAAAAAAAACAACTACCAGGAGAAAAAAAAAACTATACCATGCAATTCAAGTTTTACAAAAGCTGTTCGGTGTTTTGGTATCTTGGAGTGGAAATGTTTTTTTGTTTTTTCACAAAAAAAAACCTTCTGAAGTGCAAACGTCCAATATGAATTGGAGAAAAAATGAGGTGGCGGTAGATGGGAGATTGTAGTGGTGGGGGTCGGTGCATGGAAGGGTTCAGGTGGGGGGACTGAGACACTGTCGGCCACATTTCCTAGGTCACTTGGATTGACAGACCCACGCGGTGACACAGTGCCACATGTCGGGTTTCTCTCACCCTCAGCGGCCGATCCGGATATCTGAAATGTGACATTGGCTGTGTACCCCCTCACTGTCTCTACACGGCGTCCTTTATCCATGTCCTCCATCACTCAGAAGCTAATAAAGTCTTCCTTTTTTTTTTAATCGTCCGAAGTGACATCAATTTCCTCTGGGCTGCTCCCCTGTTTAGTCGCCATTCTCCACCGGTTTATGTGATGCGATCCTTTCTTCTTCTGCTGAGACTCCGAGCCCTCCTCCTCCAACTTCTGTCGCTTAAACTTCGTCCTCCGGTTCTGAAACCACACTTTTACCTGAAGAGGAGAAAAAAACAGAGAGAAAAGAAAAGAAACTTGATCAGTGTCACTAGATAAACCGCGATTGGCCAGTGCGCAAAACCACGCGTAAAAGGGACACATTGTTATTGTAGCAGGGCTTACTGCAAGCAGGCAGCTGTGAAATGAGAATACAAAATAAGGTAAACTGGGATCTGCAGTGGTGATCAGAGAGGACACAACCTCCAGAATAAACATGGATTAATTATATTGTCAGCCATGCATTTAAATCCTCAAATTAAAGCTGATATAATATTACTTTTACACACAAATACTGCACTTAATATGCCCTTAAAAATCAATGATGTTTGGGAAAAGTTAGGTAAAGTAGGTCAACATTTGTTTCGAAAAAATAGTATTTCTGCCTGCATGTGAACTTGTATAAGAAATAAAGGAGTGACATTTTTAACACACAGCTTCACACAGTCCTCTAAATCGACTGAGCTCTGTTAAACGGTACCTCTGGGAATTAACAACATCTAAATCGATGAATTGTCTGTTCCTGCTTTTTCACTCGGCAGCCCCCTTTTTATCTCTTAAATGGCAACCGAGGTGCATTTAATAAGCCTTCCGTGGGCCAATTAAAGTAGGTGATGGTCCATTTCTCCCTTCAGTCCCTCCAAAGGCCCCGCCGCCCAGAGCAGCCGCAGCGGACAAAAGACAGCGGCTGATGGGCTCAAACAGCATCTTAAATATGGCAGGGGGAATTCACTGAACCCGCCTCGCTCTTTGTATCGCCTATCCCATAAAATGGTTAACTGGTTAATTTGCCCTCCATTTTGAAAGGCAACATTCTCCCCCCAAAACAAAGTAATTCAACCCCTCCTAAAATGAGGTTAGGCCTATACAATGACAGTGGATCGGATCCAACAGAAAGCCTCTGTCTGCCATTGACAACATGCATTTATGGACTCTGGTCTGTAGAAACAATGTTGTATGCTGATTATTTAAAATTATTGTTTTGCTTGCTAAATGTCTATTCTTTGTTGTCATACGTTAAGATACATTGTTTTTATACCAGCTTGATTCAAAATGCATCCTTACGCAAGGAGCCACGTTTATGACCAAAAGTAAAAATATCACATCAAGTCCACCAGCCATAATGGGATATATATTTGAAATGACTAAATAATTAAGTGCAAATAGGCCAATTCTAATGGCAATAATATGACACAACTCACCAAAAAGCAATATATCAATTTCAAAATAAAATGAGCGCACTGCCCAGGTCAAAGAAAACAGCAACATGTGTTTAATGTTAATAAAATAAAAAATCTTACCTGAGTTTCTGTGAGGCTAAGGGTGTGGGCGAGCTGTTTTCTTTCTGCTCCCACCACGTAATGGTTTTTCTCAAACGCGTGTTCGAGCCGCAGGAGTTGCGAAGGTGAAAAAGCTGTCCGGATTCTTTTTGGCTTTCTTGCCAGCGCGTTGTGCAAAAGGAAGCTCTCTGGGCTCGTTTCATTACCTGGAAACGAGCACAAAACGAGGATCAGTCATGACCTTTCTTTTATTCTGTAAGATATTAACATGTCCATAACAAGCAGGCCTGCGCACAGCTAGGAAACAATAGTGTACAGAGGGCAGACTGGAAATACGGCATGATAACAATACATGAGAAGGAGCTGGATATAAGTATTAACTTGAGATCATTTATCCAACACATATGCTATTTTAAATTATTTCCTATTGTTGACCTTTTTCATTTAAAATGTGTGAGACACAGCATGAAGTAAAGGGATAAAGAAACACAAAGCAGGGGTGTAATCCTGGGCCTATAATTACATTTTCTCAAAAATAGCCTATAAACACTATAACAGGTAAAATGGAAGCAGCATGAACACTTTCAAATAAACAGCAGCTAAAAACACTTTGTAGGCCTACATTAATTTAGAATGCATTTCTTTAAATTGTGTTAATTTTACTTTTATTTGTCAGGAAAAAAAAATACTCTCGAATATAAATACCATAAAATGAGCGAACAAAATCATTAAATAATAAAGACATTTTCCTAGTATACAAATGCAAGGGGCCAAGTCAACTCAGTTAATAAAATCCAAATTACCCAGAGATTTTACTCACGTCAGCCTGAAATAATTAGCATAGATTAAATAAATAACAACCCTAATTGCTGCATTTTGTATTTTTATTTAAAATGTGAGTTAAGTCTTTGCATAAACTGCCGAGCAACGAGTTGCATTAGTTTCGTTTTTACGCATGAATAAGATCATATATCCAATGCTAAAAAATAACCCCCACTACAGTACAAGTCACCATTTCTAGTAATCTTTTTTTAGACCTGAATAGTCTCTCTAAACAGTTTAAGAAGCAACGGCCACGTTTCTTTTTACATTTTCCTCGAGATTTCCCTTTATTTAAATAAAGAAATCCACTACAGGGTCATGTTCTTAGCGAAATTATCCGATAAATACGTGTCATATTTTGGCCTGAAATTTGGACATGACATGCTGAAAAACTGCTCTCTATAGCTTTACATTGATTCCTTATATGCTGTCTGTATTCGATGGAGAGAAGGAAATCAATCCCCTGCCGATCGTGCGTAAAAAGCCAAACGAAGCATTTGGATAACTTACCTTGAAATCTGTGACCCAAGTATCTATATCTGTGTAATAACCAGGGGTAGAAAGTTGAGGGGTCCCTTTGCTGGCTGGCAAAAAGAGGGTGCGGACTGTGTGCGGAGGAAAGCGGGTGAGCGGACATAGCGTGCGGCGGGGCCACCGAATGCATCGGGGCGCCAGAGTTCTGCTGATGAGAGACCGCCTCCGCAAACACCAAGTCCGGGTTCGAGTAGACGCCCCTGCCGCCGGAGTGGAAGCCGTTGAGGAAGGGGTTCATCTGGCCGGAGTTTGCATAGCTGAGTGCCGCTGGCCGGATGGGCTCCTCGGTGCGGGACAGCGGTAGAGGATTATCCTTCGCCACTAAAGACTCTATCGTAAAACACCTCTTGGGTGTAGGCTGAAACATTGTCTGATAGTCCAGGTTCCCCAGTTTAAGGTGAAGCTGTGGTAGACGCTCTCGCTTTAAAAAATACTCCACACCCAAGGAAGGAGGAAAGTTTTCTGCGCAGTAAATAAGTTTGCAGTGTCGAGAAAGCCACAAAATAAAAAGAGCTCGGCTACTCCCAGACTAATCCATGGATATGATCGTTTTCCTCGCCGGGTTCGTGCAGGCAGATTTGTTAGTTCATGAGCCTAATTAGCGCTGCAGTCCCATAAACAGCTTCCTCTGAAGGCTGTAATGGCATGGTGATTGGTCGCTGCCACTGCTGCTCGCCTTAAGGTGGAGAAGGGGAAGACGCTTAAAAAGTGCGTCAATGGGAAGCAGGGGCGCGGAGAGGCGGACTCGAACGCGCAACACGGAACGGATTCGTCCAGAGTAGCCCCCCCACACGCGCGCACGCACTTACTCACGCGCACATATCTCCAGGACATTTAACACACTCATCTGGACCAGTAAAGCTCAAGGTAGCCTGCTTATTTGCATTTAATGGCTATGACAGCTTCAAACTGATTTTTTTGTTAGGGGTGGGTGTGCGTGTAGTGTTAGTATTAGCAAGTGATTACTTATAATTATGCACAACAATGTTGCGCAAACATCAAATCAACTCTATTAAAGTTGATGCTGCGTGCTCGGATAATACTCAACAGCAGCTGTTTAATTGGCCTTCATTTATTTCTCAATTTTTAACTATATTTATGTATTTAATTCTTGTTTGGTCCGAGCTCATTTTAATTTCTTCAGATACTATTAGTAGGATTCAAATTAAAGAATGCACTTAATTTCTGCTGGGTGGGATCTCTGGTATACTTTATATTTCGAGCTTTTGTCAATACAACAGGATAGTGTCATAAACTTATGAGTCGCTGGTTGCCGTTCAGTGTTTTTGAATGAAAACGCTCAGGTGTTTTTTGGAGGGGCTACCTGTGACTGCAGCTGTCCCCCTGAGAGCAGGACGAGGCTGCAGCCATGGCCGCGCGCCGAGGGCCTCACAAAGACATGAAAAACATTAATAACACGCACAGTTAGACATAAATATAAAAACAAAAAACACTAATAATTGAAAGATGCAGCAATAACAATGAAAAAAAAAACGTATTGTGATTAACATTGTATTTATTTATTTTTGAATATATATATTCTTTCAGTTTGTATATCTTGGTTACATGTTTCTTGAGTGTTGGTGGGGATCTTGAAATGCATTTAGAAGGACTTCAGATGCAAGAAAGTTGAAGTCGCAGTCAAAGTAAACATGTTATTTAAGTATGGCATTATTATTGTTGTTATGACTAATAGGACACACTTGTTCATACAGCTTATGAAGCAGTCGGTTTATTTGTGCGGCCAGGTTAAAGGTCTGTGTAGAATACAATAGGCTGTGAACCAAAGCCTCAACAGCTGTAGGCCTGCATCACATAATACAACTGAATGGACATTGTTAAAGTGTGTCATATTCAATTGTAATTATCAGGAATCAAGCAGTTTGGATGTTTTATTTTCTTTAGTGAATTTATAAAGGTGCATTTTTTATATATCAACATCGTACCAAATAAATGTCAATGTCTTACACATGACACACATTTTTATTATCTTGATGATTATTTGATCTATTAATAGTAGTAACATTATTCTATACAACGCTTTAAAATGGGGCAGGTCAGCCACATTCAAAGCGATCTGTTGTGACGGAATATTTAGTTTTTGTTCAGTATGGTTGAAGTTTTTTTTTAAACAACTCTAACATGATGTTATTGGTTTTCTAAGTGGCTGACTCTGACCGCTGCATGCATGTTCATATTCTCGGAGTTTTCCTGAGTTAGCTGCTGATCGTGGACATGAACCAGAGCATCTCTGACAGGGAGACGCGTGTCCTCTGCACGGAGCTTTACCGACCTCTAGTGGTCAGTTACATAATGGTGTATACGATGGAACCAAAACGGGGCTTGAAGAGCTTTAGGGTAACTTAAAATGATGAAGGGCCAGCAAGTCCACAACATGATGAGTAGTTTAGTTTTACTGGTGTTGCACTAGGAAGAAGTTACGTCAGGTGGATCTAATACTTCAGCTGCTGGGATCCAAGATGTTGAAGTGGACACCTATTTCCAAGTCAAGTCGTACTTTCACAATTTAGTTTTTACAGAGGTACTTAAAATGAATAATAGCATTAATACTTCTACTACTTTATAAGGTTAGGTTAATCCTCCTACCCCACGTAGGGAACTGTGACATGTTTGTACACTAGACACTAAACTAATAAGTGTGATGCTATCTTTATTGGTGATATATCATTTAAGATTAAATGAACAATTAGGTGGTGAGCAAACATCTTTATTAATAAAGGCTTTAACTGTTGACATGCAACCTGGTTGGGTACCGTTGGTTGCAGAGATAAAACCACACACTGGATATCAGGCGAGATCAATTGAATGCATGCACATCAAGTGTAAATGTATATAGTTCTTGAACAGGTTAAGAAGCATCTGAAACATTGCATGAAGAGCAGAGATCACTAAAGCATTTGACCAACTCTTGTCATTGCCTTTACAGGGAGTTGTGGATCTGTGGCATATATCATATCATATCATAATATATCATAACATATATCATATCATATTATCTATGCAATGGCAATTATTTAAAAAGAGGCAGTTGGTGATGCTCTGAATTTTCATAGAAAGTTGTTGCAGTTAATTATGTTATCAGTATAGTTAGATTTACTTCTTCATGTAAGGTAATAATACTCCTAACCACTGGGGGCAGCTTTGCTTACTCTGATGATTTGCATGAGGCCAAAGTGCACACACAAGTTCATTGGTTGATGTTGTTCTGGCTGGTGGGAGCCTCTGTTTCAAACAACTGTAAAGAAATGGAGATAAAAGAAAAAAAATTCCCCAGGAAAACTATTGTCTATAATTATTCAATTCAAAGTAATAACGCACATGAGTATTAGAATTGTGTGGCCATTAATTTATAACTGGCTGATGGGAATCCAAATTTATTTTTCAGAACCAATTTCATT